>NC_061508.1:336096205-336297319 GCF_022539505.1 Lolium rigidum
CCGATTTTCCGTGGCGGAAGGGCGCCCAAGCGCGACGGACCGAAAAAATCGTCGTAGGACTTTGCCTGACGCAGTTTCGACAACAGAACCCATATCGTCGGGTTAGGCCCATAGGCGACGAAAAATACCCCTTAGCGGACGATTTTGAGACGTTGTCTATCAGAACTTTTCTTGTAGTGTAGGTAAACGATAACAAAGATAATTTCTTAAGTGACATGCTATCATAATCTTGATCAATACTATTGTAAAGCATATGAGATGAATGCAGCGATTCGAAGCAATGGTAAAGATAATGACTAAACAACTGAATCATATAGCAAAGACTTTTCATGAATAGTACTTTCAAGACAAGCATCAATAAGACTTGCATAAGAGGTAACTCATAAAGCAATAAATTCTTAGTAGAAAGCTTTGAAACAACACAAAGGAAGATATAAGTTTCAGCAGTTGCTTTCAACTTCAACATGTTTATCTCATGGATAGTTGTCAACATAAAGCAATATAACAAGTGCAATAGGCAAACATGTAAGAATCAATGCACACAGTTGACACAAGTGTTTGCTTCTAAGATAGAAAGAAGTAGGTAAACTGACTCAACATAAAAGTAGAAGAAAGGCCCTTCGCAGAGGGAAGCATGGATTACTATATTTGTGCTAGAGCTTTTATTTGAAAACATAGAAACAATTTTGTCAACGGTAGTAATAATCAATATGTGTTATGCATAAGACATCTTATAAGTTGCAAGCCTCATGCATAGAATACCAATAGTGCTCGCACCTTGTCCTAATTAGCTTGGATTTACATGGATTATCATTGCATAGCATATGTTTCAACCAAGTGTCACAAAGGGGTACCTCTATGTCGCCCGTACAAAGGTCCAAGGAGATAGATCGCATTTGATTTCTCGTTTTTGATAAATCTCAACTTAGGACATCCATACCGGGACAACATAGAAAACGAGATAATGGACTCCTCTTTAATGCATAAGCATTCAACAACAGATAATATACTCATAAGAGATTGAGGATTAATGTCCAAACTGAAACTTCCACCATGATTCATGGCTTTAGTTAGCGGCCCAATGTTCTTCTCTAACAATATGCATACTCAAACCATTTGATCATGATAAATCACCCTTACTTCAGACAAGACGAACATGCATAGCAACTCACATGATATTCAACAAAGGTGTAATAGTTGATGGCGTCCCCAGAAACATGGTTACCGCTCAACAAGCAATTTATAAGAAATAAGATACATAAGCGACATATTCAATACCACAATAGTTTTTAAGGCTATTTTCCCATGAGCACTCAAGTAATTTACTTTGGAATGGCAGAGAAATACCATGTAGTAGGTAGGTATGGTGGACACAAATGGCATAGTTTTTGGCTCAAGGATTTGGATGCACGAGAAGAAATCCCTCTCAGTACAAGGCTTTGGCTAGCAACTTTGTTTGAAGCAAACACAAGTATGAACCAGTACAACAAAACTTACATAAGAACATATTGCAAGCATTATAAGACTCTATACTTTCTCCTTGTTGTTCAAGCACTTTACCAGAAAATATCTAGACTTTAGAGAGACCAATCATGCAAACCAAATTTCAACAAGCTCTATGGTAGTTCTTCATTAATAGGTACAAAGTACATGATGCAAGAGCTTAAACATGATCTATTTGAGCACAACAATTGCCAAGTATCAAATTATTCAAGACAATATACCAATTACCTCATGAAGCATTTTCTGTTTCCAACCAAATAATAATGAACGAAGCAGTTTCAACCTTCACCATGAACATTAAAAGTAAAGCTAAGAACACCAGTGTTCATATGAACGAGCGGAGCGTGTCTCTCTACCACACAAGCATGAATTTATTCAGAGATTGAAAATAACAAAACGAAAATAAAAGCACACAGACGCTCCAAGTAAAGCACATAAGATGTGACGAAATAAAAATATAGTTTCATTAGAGGTGACCTGATAAGTTGTCGATGAAGAAGGGGATGCCTTGGGCATCCCCAAGCTTAGATGCTTGAGTCTTCTTGAAATATGCAGGGATGAACCACGGGGGCATCCCCAAGCTTAGACTTTTCACTCTTCTTGATCATATTGTATCATCCTCCTCTCTTGACCCTTAAAAACTTCCTCCACACCAAACTCAAAACAAACTCATTAGAGGGTTAGTGCATAATCAAAAATTCACATATTCAGAGGTGACATAATCATTCTTAACACTTCTGTACATTGCACAAAGCTACTGAAAGTTAATGGGACAAAGAAATCCATTCAACATAGCAAAAGAGGCAATGCGAAATAAAAGGCAGAATCTGTCAAAACAGAACTGTCCGTAAAGATGAATTTTTTTTGAGGCACTTAACTTGCTCAGATGAAAAAGCTCAAATTTAATGAAAGTTGCGTACATATCTGAGGATCACACATGTAAATTGGCAGATTTTTTTGAGTTACCTACAAAGAGACCTACTCAAATTCGTGACAGCAAGAAATCTGTTTCTGCGCAGTAATCCAAATCTAGTATCAACCTTACTATCAAAGACTTTACTTGGCACAACAATGCAATAAATAAAGATAAGGAGAGGTTGCTACAGTAGTAACAACTTCCAAGACACAATAAAACAGTAACAAAATAAAGACATGGGTTATCTCCCAAGAAGTGCTTTCTTTATAGCCATTAAGATGGGCTCAGCAATTTTAATGATGCTCACATAAGGATGAGAGTTGAAGCAAAGAGAGCATCAAAAAGCAAGTATGAAACAAATTTAAGCCTAACCCACTTCCTATGCATAGGGATCTTGTACACAAATAAATTCATGAGGAGCAAAGTGACAAGCATAGGAAGATAAAACACGAGTAACTTCAAGATTCTCAACATAGAGAGGGGAAACTTAATATTATTAAGATGCATATAACCATGTTTCCCTCTCTCATAATAACTTTCAGTAGCATCATTGATGAAATCCACAATATAACCATCACTTAAAACATTCTTATCATGGTTCATATGCATAAAAGTATCATTAATTTTGGCATAAGAAGAATTCTTCTCATTAATAGTAATTGGAGCAGGATCATTATCAAGAATTTGAACATGGTAAACAAGTTGCATACTAAGGGAATTGTTTTTGGAAATCCAATCATAATTATGACAAGTTTCATAAGGATAATTATAACCTATGTCATAGCATTCTTTATAATAATTATCAAAGATTGGAGGCATAGTGTCATCATGAGAAATAGAATAGTTATCTTTCACAGTATGTTCATCTGTATCCATACCATCATTGTTACTAGAAGGAGATGTATCAAACATATAATCATCAGTAGCAAAAGGATTTTCAAACACCTCATCCCCAAGCTTAGAGCTTTCTATATCATTATGGGAAGAAGCATGGATAATACTAATATTATGGCAATTATTAACATCATCATTTTCAGAATTAGTTTCCCGAGAGATTTTCAATATCAAAAGTAGTGTGCTCTTCTAAATCATAATCACTAATGTAGGTAAAGGGCATAGGAAGATCATTGTACTCAGATTCATTATCATAATAATCATTAGGAGCAACATACTTACGGTTACCTATTGTTATCTCATACACGCGGGGATATGCTGTTACCTCTTTCTTTTTATTCCCCCTCTTCTTCTTCTTCTTCGTTCCCTTCTTCTTGTTCCCTTCTTTAGGAGGAAGAGGCTTGAAGAGAAGCTCCTCCACATAATCTGATTTATTTCCGGAAACAATAGAAGAAACTTGGGAGGGTTCCTCCTTTTCATTAATAAGTTTAAAACACACAGCGGTCCTATCATATTTTGGTAAAGTATCATCTTCTAAAATATTCTGTATGTAAGTATTTGCATGGCAATTATTAATGCAATAAGAAAGACATCCATGCAGAACATCATCAATATCAAGATCACTCATATGTAACAAAGAGATTTTCCCTGATAACTCTGTTATCACCAGATTTTGGACAAATCCAGAGGTGGGCCGGGCTTGGAAGATTACACGTGGAAGATTTCTGAAGCGGCCTGGCACGAAGGGTTTGGGCTGAATTGCCCGTGTATCTTTAATTAGTAGTTTTTTTGTCTTGGATAAAAGTTAGAGTTTATATCGTGCACGATGGGATATTCCCACGTTAGAAAGTCCCCTGGACTATAAATATGTACCTAGGGTTTATGGAATAAACAACAACTCACGTTCAACCCCAAACAAACCAATCTCGGCGCATCGCCAACTCCTTCGTCTCGAGGGTTTCTATCGGGTAAGCGACATGTTGCCTAGATCGCATCTTGCGATCTAGGCAGCACAAGCCCCACGTTGTTCACGCGTTGCTCGTATCGAAGCGCTTTTGATGGCGAGCAACGTAGTTATCATAGATGTGTTAGGGTTAGCATTGTTCTTCGTTTAAGCATGCTTACGTAGTGCGACCCTTGCATATCTAGCCGCCCTCACACCTATCTCGGGTGTGGGGCGGCACCCGCTTGATCATTATTTAGTAGATCCGATCCGTTACGATTGCTCCTTGTTCTACAAGGATTAGTTTAATATCTCGCAATAGTTAGGCCTTACAAAGGGGGGAGGATCCAAGGTGGCACGTAGGGTGGCGTTCGCAAGTCCTAAACGGGATGTTCCGAGGATCAACTTCATTGTTGGTTTTTAGGCCTTGTTTAGGATCGGCTTACGAACACCGTGCGTGGCCGCGAGGCCCAACCTGGAGTAGGATGATCCGATTATGCGGTGAAAACCCTAAATCGTCGTAGATCTCATTAGCTTTATCTTGATCAAGCAGGACCACCAAGTATTCGTGCACCCCGTACGAATCATGGGTGGATCGGCTCTTTGAGCCGATTCACAGGATAACCCGAGAGCCGATCGAGGCTCGTATTTAACGTTTACATGTATGCCCCGCAGGAAACTAAGCGAGGCATCCCCATCACCTTCCTGACCAGGTATAGGTCAGGTGGCACGCCCTTGCACTTCGCATCGCCGCGTGTGACCAGAAGAGAATTGCGGGCCGTCGCTCGGAGGCGTCTCAGCCAGCCGCAGCTCTAGGCTCTTCCCGGCTCTACGGTGTTGACAAGGCCGCTGCCCGCCGGTGGGTTTTGGCAGTCAACACATTCTGGCACGCCCGGTGGGACAAACGTCTACATCAACCACATCGCCATCTACATCCGAGATGGCGGACGGCACGCCGATCACCTACGAGGAGCTGCCCGACGAGCTCAAGAAGCAATACAACGAGATCAAGGCCACCCTCGAAGCCGACCTCATCGGCTCCTTTCGCAGAACCCGTTCCCATGGCATCAGATGGAAGGGATTCTCACCTCAAGGTGCACTCGATGGGATAGATCTCTCTGCCCCGTCGGAGGAACGCACCAGGGGCCTACGGCAGGAGATCAACTACTTGGTGGCTCACTCGCTACATCGCCACTCTGAAAACTTGGTCAACGTGTTGGAGCGTGTCGCTCTGCGCGTAATCCAGGAGATCATGAGCCACCGGTACTCGCCGTCGGGACCAGCTCTCGGGACTCATCAAGGAGAGTTGCCATTCCGGTCCCGTCCACCGCTGCCATATGCGTTGGCAGCACTCGCTGAAGTGCCGACTACACCGGCATTCCTCGTCTACAAGATTGGTGGTGACCCTAGTGACTACCGGTTCTTGGTCGAGGCGCCTAAGGAGATCCCTCAAGGATACGCGTGCACGTATGTGCCGGATTGTGGTAACTCGGGCACTCACAAACCAGGCCACAACATCGGGGACTCCGGCGAAGACGGGAGAAACGTCAGCAACAGAGCTTGAGAAGCAGACGTGGCTAACTAAGTACGCCACACCGACGAAACTCCCGAGCCCAGCTCCTGCCGGTTGGCTCGGAGCTGGAAAAGCAAACATGGCTGGCTAAGTACGCCACCCCGGCGAATCTTCGGAGTGCAACTCCTACGGCCAGGCACGGCGGATCGGATCAGCACCATGCCGAGAGACCAGTTCGGCATGGTGCCGAAAAGAAGAGCGGTCGGCTATTCCAAGCCGTACCCCGACGATTACGAGATGATCCCGCTGCCACCTAAATATCGGCTCCACGACTTCTCCAAATTCAGTGGATCAGATGGCTCCAGCTCCATCGAGCACATCGGCCGATATTTGGCTCAACTGGGACCGGCTTCAGTGTCGGATCAGCTACGCGTGAGGCTCTTTTCACAGTCCCTCACGGGATCGGCTTTTGGATGGTACACCTCTCTGCCAGCAAACTCCATCCGAGTCTTGGAAGCAATTGGAAGAACGAGTTCCATATGCAATACCATTCGAAGCTTCCGAGTCTAGCATTGCCGATCTAGCACAACTACGTCGAAGCGCGGGGAAACGGTGACAGAGTACATCCGGCGCTTCAGGAATCTTAGGAACCGATGTTATTCGGTTCGTATAACTGAAAAGGAAGCGGTCGAGTTGGCAGTAGCAGGCCTTGCAACACAGCTCAAGGACATGGCCTCCCAAGCAGATTATCCCTCGTTAGCGCACATGGTTCAGAAGCTATCAGCATATGAACAGCGCCATCCGGACCTGTACCAAGACAAGTTCAAGCGTGCGGTAGTCATGGTCGATACGAGAGGAAGATGAAGTGCTCGCGGGAGACCAAGAAGTGGCAGTGGCCGAGTGGACTCGGGGAGGAACCCCCGTGTCCCGCAAATGGGTAAAGCCACCGGGGCCGCCCGGGGGATTTGATTTTGACGTGACCAAGACCGAACAAATCTTCGACCTCCTGCTCAAGGAGAAACAGTTGACGATTCCTGAAGGTCTCAAGTTCCCCACGGCGAAAGAGCTAAACGGAAAGCCGTCATCGCAAATTCCACAACTCGCTTTCCCATGCCACCAACGACCGCGGGGTGTGGCGTCGGCACATCCAAGCGGCGATAGAGAAGGGGCGTCTAATTTTCAACCAGTACGCCATGAAGGTCGACACCCAACCCTTCCCCGCCGTTAACATGGTGGAAGTCACCTACCCCGAGGGTTGCCGGCCAGGTCCCTCGTTCAGCATCAACATGGTAGGACCCGGGAACCACTGCGGCAAAGATGGAGATGAGGGCAGCTGCTCTCATAGCAAGGATACGAGAGGAGGCCGCTCCACGCGATCGGCTCCGTCATGATGGCAAGCGCTACGTCACGAGGGAGAGGTGAAGAATATACGATATCGGCGACCCTCTCTCGATCACCTCCTCAACAAATATGTGAGTCGGTATGACCAACGCCGTCGAACCAACTATGATGATGAAGGAGATCGTCCGGCTAGAGAAGCCGGAAGACATCGTCGGCATGATCACGATGAGGAGGAGCACGAGCGCCGTGCCACGGAAAAATCAAGGGAGCAAGATGACAACGCCGGACATCGGGACTGCCCCTTCTTCAGACACTGCTGGGATTCAGGAATGAGCCGATTGCCCACAATCGGCAATTGCCCAGAATGCAACAAGGAGAAGAAGGAGGCAGCCAACGTGTCTGTGTTCGAGCGCCTAGGGCCTCTCCCGCCACAAAACAAACGCGCTGAGTCACCTCGTTGGGCAGATCTTGAGGATACAGAAGACGAGGGAGAAGTAGAAGAAGACAGGTACCACCGGCCTAGGTGGTGCCCTGACGGACTCAGCCGTTCCCAAAAGCGCAGGGTTCAGCGGTTGCGCGGCCTGGAGGAAGCCGAAAGGTTATACCGCATACGCTAAGAAAGGCACGGCCTGATCCGGCCGCAAAGGTTCAGCGAGCCCTGGATGAAGAGGGTCGTCCACGGAAAATGGAGTGGCGCCCTAAACAGAGGAAAGCCGATGATGAGACATCGGCCGGCACAAACATGGTACTCGTCTTGCCGACGAGCTTAGTGCTCCACGACTCTACGGTGCACTCAAGGTGGACGACGAGCAAGCGCATCAAGTCGGAGGTTGGGTTGGTGTTATCCAGCTCGACCGAGTAGCAAGATCGAACCGGTGAGCAAATCAGGCGAGGCTGATCCTTGTGATCGGCCCCAAAAAATTCATGAAGGGACATCACAAAACCTTCGCCGAGCAAACAATGTGAAGGCCGATTCCAGCAATCGGCCAAAATTATCCTCACCCACCATTCCGCTCGGGTTCAACATGTTATCCAACGGAGCCGATACCATCAATTCTCTTGACGAGAATCGGCTCGGGGGCACCTGGTAGATAAAATACGAGGATATGCAACGGAAGCATCTCATCTTCTGGTGATGGGTATTGGAATATGGGGGCCGATGCACAGGTCGGCTGTAAAAAAAAATATATATATATATGAAAATTCGAAAATTTTCGAGCATAGCCGATGCAGCAGGCATCGACTTCAGAATCAAGAAACAGCCGATGCGTAGCCTTCGACTCTAGTTGTGCGATGTTTATCAAGCCTCCACCAAATCCAGGATTTCCAATCTGTGGGGCTAGTTCAGCTGAAACGGAAGGTTATCGGCTGTCGAAGAAGAAGAAGGATCGAGCCGTGGTGCATTTTCTTCGACATTCTCGCCTCGAGTAAGGCTCGGGGGCAGCAGGCCTAGTGGATACTCTGTTTTTAAGAGCCGATTGGAGTTACCTCGGCCGCGACTGCATCATGATCGTCCTAGGGAGGAAATGGGAAGGAAAAGCCGTCGTCTGGTACAAGGCTTGGACCATGCTGGTGCTGCAAGAGAAGGAAAGGGACTGGATTCTCAAAAATAGCCGATGAGTTGTCGTCGGCTGAGGAATTGCGAAGAATTTTAGTCAGATATCGAATCGCAGCCTAAAAATGGAGAAGTTCTTGGCCTTCGAGCTAGTTAGAATCCGGCTTCATCGAGCGTCCAAAAGAAAGGGGGTCCGAGGCGTTGCTATCGGTCTTAGCATGACGAGCGGAAGGAATGAAATTGGAGTAATTAAAGGATGAATGGGAAGAACAATTTCATTAATTCCAAGGAGCGGCTTTACAAGAAAGAGCCGATGGCTCTCAAAAGAGGGATACGGTGCCTAGTGCACTGCTACTACTAGTCCTATACTACTAGTCGTCGCTGTCCTCGTCATCGCCGCCGTCGACGTCGTCGGCGCTACTCCCAGGGCGCTCCTCGTCGCTGCTGCCCCCGCCCTTGGCCGGAGCCTCTTCCTCCTCGTCATCATCATCATCCTCGCTGTCCGCCCAGGAGCGGAAGCGCTTGGTCGGCGGATACCCGATGGAGGAAGAGGATTCATCCTCCTCCTCTTCTTCTTCGTCGTCATCATCCTCGTCCTCGCTGTCCGCCCACATGCGGGGGCGCTTCTTCGGCGGGAGCTTGGCGGAGGGGGAGGCCGTGGCCTTCGCTGCTTCTCCTTCTTTCTCCTCCTTGTCGGAGGAGAGGGGGTTCACTGCGGGGTGAAGGCTGTCCTCATTCTTCTTCTTCGGCAAAGATTGGGGGAAGAGGCTTGAGAAGGAGGAGGAAGAGGAAGACATTGCTACAGGAGGAGAGGGTTTTTTGGTGCCGATGGCCGGGACAGAACAGAGGATAAAGAGAGCTAATCAGTCGGCACGGTTAAATAATGAGAAATCTGGTGAAGGTGTGATGCCCTTGCAGTTTCCAAGGAGTCAATGCCAAAGCTATCAGAATTTGCAGAGAAGCTGAGAAGGCCGGGCATAATGATGACGGATGCTTTGCAACGGCCCTGCTCTGCCACGACATGACCCTTCGAAGGGAGAGCATAATGATTTTGGAAATGTTATTTCCAAAACCGGGGGAGCATGTGTTATCACCAGATTTTGGACAAATCCGGAGGTGGGCCGGGCTTGGAAGATTACACGTGGAAGATTTCGAAGCGGCACGGCACGAAGGGTTTGGGCTGAATTGCCCGTGTATCTTTAATTAGTAGTTTTTTGTCTTGGATAAAAGTTAGAGTTTATATCGTGCACGATGGGATATTCCCACGTTAGAAAGTCCCCTGGACTATAAATATGTACCTAGGGTTTATGGAATAAACAACAACTCACGTTCAACCCCAAACAAACCAATCTCGGCGCATCGCCAACTCCTTCGTCTCGAGGGTTTCTATCGGGTAAGCGACATGCTGCCTAGATCGCATCTTGCGATCTAGGCAGCACAAGCCCACGTTGTTCACGCGTTGCTCGTATCGAAGCGCTTTTGATGGCGAGCAACGTAGTTATCATAGATGTGTTAGGGTTAGCATTGTTCTTCGTTTAAGCATGCTTACGTAGTGCGACCCTTGCATATCTAGCCGCCCTCACACCTATCTCAGGTGTGGGGGCGGCACCCCGCTTGATCATTATTTAGTAGATCTGATCCGTTACGATTGCTCCTTGTTCTACAAGGATTAGTTTAATATCTGCAATAGTTAGGCCTTACAAAGGGGGAGGATCCAGTGGCACGTAGGGTGGCGTTCGCAAGTCCTAAACAGGATGTTCCGAGGATCAACTTCATTGTTGGTTTTTAGGCCTTGTTTAGGATCGGCTTACGAACACCGTGCGTGGCCGCGAGGCCCAACCTGGAGTAGGATGATCCGATTATGCGGTGAAAACCCTAAATCGTCGTAGATCTCATTAGCTTTATCTTGATCAAGCGGGACCACCAAGTATTCGTGCACCCCGTACGAATCATGGGTGGATCGGCTCTTTGAGCCGATTCACGAGATAACCCGAGAGCCGATCGAGGCTCGTATTTAACGTTTACATGTATGCCCTGCGGAGAAACTAAGCGAGGCATCCCCATCACCTTCACGACCGGGTATAGGTCGGGTGGCACGCCCTGCACTTCGCATCGCCGCGTGTGACCAGAAGAGCATTGCGGGCCGTCGCTCGGAGGGGTCTCAGCCAGCCGCAGCTCTAGGCTCTTCCCGGCTCTACGGTGTTGACAAGGCCGCTGCCCGCCGGTGGGTTTTGGCAGTCAACAAACTCTTCACACCACAAAAATAAAGTAAGTTCATCATGCTGATTAGGAGTAATTTCATCATCACAACACAAATTTGCAGCACTAATGGGGTTCGAATTATCATTGGAGGAGCATTGAAAATTAAAATGACCCACTCTATGGCAAAGTTCACAAATATAAGGATAGAGGGCACAAACTGTTTCACCAAGATCATCTAGGGCCCTAGACCACTTTCTAGTTTTTTCATTCCTATGATGGATACAATATTCATCTTCGTTTTGATTAATTCCACAAGGTCTATGCATTCCACAAAAATTAACATGCATATAAGAAATAGTATTTTCAGAAGTTTGGGCATGTTTATTGTAATCATTAATAACAGTTTCATCCTTCATGCAAGTGTCTTTAAAAGGTTCATGATACTTATAAAAATTCTTCCTAGGCAATTCAAAATGAGAGAAAAAAGCTTTATAAAGATTTGCAACAACTTGAGAGTCAAGACCATAAGTAGCACCGATATTTCGAATTTTATCAGTATCCATAAAATTTTCAATGCATTTATAATCATAATTTATACCTGACTCTTTACCTTTGTTGTTCTCCCATCCTTCAGTATTCTCCTGAATCCGATCAAGAAGGTCCCTTTTAAACTCTTCTTCATTGCGTGTAAATGAACCAGAACAAGTAGTATCCAGCAAGGTTTTATCTTGAAAAGAAAGTCTTGCATAGAAATTATCAATGATGATATTACCAGGAAGCTCATTAATGGGGCATTTGAGCATTAAAGACTTCAATCTCTCCCATGCTTGGGCAATACTCTCTCCATCATGAGGCCAAAAATTATATATGCGGTTCCGGTCTTTGTGAATTTCACTTGGAGGATAGAATTTAGAGTAAAATAGAGGCACAATATCTTTCCAATCAAGAGAATCCCCATTCTTCAGCAATTTATACCAATGCGCCGCTTTACCAGACAACGATATAGAGAATAGTTTCTTCCTAACTTCATCCATAGAGATACCTGCACACTTAAATAACCCGCATAATTCATGCAAAAACAGTAAATGATCTCCAGGATGGACAGTTCCATCCCCTTCATAGCGGTTATCCATAACATGTTCAATAATTTTCATAGGTATTTTATATGGAATACTTTCAACAGGTGGATTTAAAATATCACAAGCATCATTCGAATCACCACATATTGGAGACAAAGCATTATCAGGGCAAAATATCTCTTCCAAAGCTGAGGAGCAAAAAAGATTATTTTTATATAAACTAGCTTCCCCAAGCTTAGACTTTTGTATAGCATTAGCAGTAATTGTGTTCATACTAATAACATTGCTACTAGCATGCAAATAAGGTTCCATAGGTTTTTTAATTTTCATATCGCACAATTCATGTCTTAACTCAAGAAATAGATTAAAAAGCTCACTGTTGTTTTCCATTATGCCTAACTAGTGAAAAATAAAAACAAGAAACAAAAAGATGCAATTGCAGGATCTAAAGGAAATAGCTTCGAGCACTCACACACCGGCAACAATGCTAGGAAATAGCTTAGTAATCGAAGGATGTGAATACCTTTTACCTTACCTCCCCGGCAACGGCGCCAGAAAATAGCTTGATGTCTATGCACGCTTCTATTCCTGTAGACAGTGTTGGGCCTCCAAGAGCAGAGGTTTGTAGAACAGCAACAAGTTTCCCTTAAGTGAATCACCCAAGGTTTATCGAACTCAGGGAGGTAGAGGACAAAGATATCCCTCTCAAGCAACCCTGCAATTACGATACAAGAAGTCTCTTGTGTCCCCAACACACCTAATACACTTGTCAGATGTATAGGTGCACTAGTTCGGCGAAGAGATAGTGAAATGCAAGTGATATGGATGAATATGAGTGGTAATAGCAATCTGAAATAAAGATGGCAACAAGTAAACATGCAGTGGAACAGTAAATAAACGGTGATTTGATGCTTGGAAACAAGGCCTAGGGATCATATTTTCACTAGTGGACACTCTCAACATTGATCACATAACTGAATAAACAAATACTACTTTCTCTACACTCTCTTGTTGGATGACAAACACCATTCATTGTGTAGGGCTACAAGAGCTACCTCAAGCCGGAGTTAACAAGCTCCACAACATTCGGTGTTCATATTTAAGTAACCTTAGAGTGCATAATAGACCATTGCAATTATACCAAGTACTAACATAGCATGCACACTCGTCACCGTCGAGGCTATGAAAGGGGGAATAGATCGCATCAATACTATCATAGTAATAGTTAACTCCATAATCTAGAAGAGATTACAATCATAACCTATGCCAAGTACTACATGATGCACACACTGTCAACATTACATCATGGAGGAGGAATAGAGTACTTTAATAACATCACTAGAGTAGCACATAGATGATATTCAACTATATCACAAAGCTCATGATCACATAAAGATCACATGGGAGAGAGAGATGAATCACATAGCTACGGTACAACCCTTAGCCTCGGGGGAGAACTACTCCCTCCTCATCATAGGAGACAGCAACGACGATGAAGATGGCGGTGGTGTCGATGGAGATGACTCCGGGGGCAATTCCCCGTCCCGGCGGCGTGCCGGAACAGAGACTTCTGTCCCCCCGAATCTTGGCTTCGCGATGGCGGCGGCTCTGGAACTTTTCTCGTATCATGGCTTATCGGTGTCGAAGTTTTATGTCACGAAGGCTTAAATAGGCGAAGAGGCGGAGTCGGAAGGGCCATGGGGAGCCCAGACCATAGGGGGGGCACCCCCCCTTGGCCACGCCGCCTTGTGGGTTGGGGCCCCCCTGGCTCCCCTCTGGCCCCTCTTCGGTACTCTGGAAGCTTCCGGGAAAAATAAGATACTGGGCGTTGATTTCGTCCAATTCCGAGAATATTTCCTTTGTAGGATTTTTGAAACCAAAAACACCAGAAAACAGGAACTGGCACTTCGGCATCTTGTTAATAGGTTAGTTCCGGAAAATGCATATAAATGATGTAAAGTGTGTATAAAACATATGTGTATCATCATAAAAGTAGCATGGAACATAAGAAATCATAGATACGTTGGAGACGTATCATGCTCATCACACCTTCCTCTTGGGATTTCCCAACCGCTTCCACAACAACTGCCAACAAGATTGTCTGGCGCCATCACCGGAGCACCATCAAGATTTTCTGGCGCCGTTACCTGGGAGAAAGTGGATTTCTGCAACGGGAGTCTCTCATCTCCAATCTCTTTACTTTGTTATAGTTTCCTTATTTTACTTTATTTTGTTTTGTTTGCTTTATTATATCAAAAAACAAAAAAATTAGTTTCTTTTCATAGTTGTCTTTATATAAAAAACACAAAAATTAGTTTCTATTATAGCTGTTATTTCTGTTGCTTAGTTTATTCCATGCCCAATTTCCATGTTGATGTTTCTTGTTTTATTTTCACTAGTTAGGCTTAATGGAAAACAACAACAAAATTAGAGAGCTTTATAGTAATTATGTTGAGTTAGGACATGAAGTGTTCGAAGAGAAAATTAAAAAACCTATGAAACTTTATTTGCATGCTAATAGCAATGTTATTAGTACGAATTCTTTGAACACCATTATTGCTAATGCTATGGAAAAGTCTAAGCTTGGGGAAGCTAGTTTTCATGAAAATAATATTTTTAATTCCCCCCGTGATGACCCACAAGTATAGGGGGTGTATCGTAGTACTTTCGATAAATAAGAGTGTCGAACCCAACGAGGAGCAGAAGGTGTTGACAAGCAGTTTCGATGAAGGATTCACTGTAAATGCTCACAGACAAGTATTCAGGAGATTTTGATATAGCAGATAAATAAAGTACAAGTAAGTAAAATGCGAGAGTAATAATTGCAGCGAGTGGCCCAATCCTTTTTAGCACAAAGGACAAGCCGGTTTGTTTACTTATGATGACCAAATGTTCTTGAGGACACACGTGAATTTAGTCTAGTGCTTTCGCTTCATATAGTTGATTAATCTTCATTGTTTTGATAAGTGTTGTGTGGGTGAACCTATGCTAATGCACCACCCTTCCTAGGACTAATACATACTTGTGATTAAACCCCTTGCAAGCATCCCCAAATACAAGAAAGTAATTAAGATAAATCTAACCACAGCCTTAAACTCTGAGATCCTGCTATCCCTCATGCATCGATATACCAACGGGGGTTCAGGTTGCTGTCACTCCGGCAACCCCACAATTAGCGAACGAGTACAAGATGCATTCCCCTAGGCCCATAAAGGTGAAGTATCATGTAGTCGACGTTCACATGACACCACTAGAAGAATAACACCACAACTTAAATATCAAACCATTAAATATTACTCAACATAGTTCACTACTAACATTTAGACTTCACCCATGTCCTCAAGAACTAAATGAACTACTCACAAGACATCATATGGAACATGATCAGAGGTGATATGATGATGAATAACAATCTGAACATAAACCTTGGTTCAATGGTTTCACTCAATAGCATCAATAACAAGGAGTAATCAATACCGGGAGAGTTTCCCCTATGAAATAATCAAGATTCAACCCTGGATGTTACAGCGGAGACGAGGTGCAGCGGTGGAGATGATGGTGTCGGCGGTGGAGATGATGGTGATGATGATCCCAATGAAGTCCAGCTCGATGGCGGTGACGATGGCGACGATTTCCCCCTCCGGGAGGGAATTTCCCCGGCAGATTTCAGCCTGCCGGAGAGCTCTTTTCTCTCTGGTGTTTTCCGCCCCGCAGAGGCGGCTGTGTCTATTCTCGATGATCCCCTACACCTTAGGGTTTCTCGTAGATGAAGTACGCGAAAGGGAGATGGCCGAGGGGGGTCGTGGGCCCCCTCCCCACAAGGCGGCGCGCCAGGCCTGGTGGCCGCGCCGGCGTATGGGGGGGCCCATGGTGGCCCTCCTCGGCTTCCACTTTTGGCTGGCTCCGTCATCTGGAAAAATAAGAGCTTCTGTATATTTTCCGTCAATTGTTGATCTTCAGAAATATTGTATCCTGACGGTGCTTTTCCAGCAGAATTCTGACTCCGGTGAATAATTCTCCAATAATCATGAAACCTGCAAAATAGGTGAAATAACATAAGTTTCATCTCTAAATATGAAATATATCAATGAATAACAGTAAATTATGATATAAAATAGTGATGCAAAATGGACGTATCACCCCGCTTTAGAGGAGATAATTTTCTATGATGATTACAATGATGAATATGATATTTTTAGTCCCCCTACTATTGAGGAGAAAATTAATTATGATTACAATATGTCTCCTATATCGGATGATTATGGTGATGAGAATAATAATGATAGCTATTTTGTTGAATTTGCTCCCGCTACAATTAATAAGAATGACTATTCTTATATAGAGAGTAATAATTATTTTATGCATGTGGCTCATGATGAGAATGCTTTATGTGATAGTTATATTGTTGAGTTTATTCATGATGCTACTGAAAGTTATTATGAGAGAGGAAAATATGATTGTAGAAGTTTTCATGGTACTAAAACACCTCTCTATATGCTGAATTTTTTTAAGTTGCACTTGTTTTGCTTTCCTATGCTTGTTACTATGTGGTTCTTTGATTTATTTTATTACAAGATTCTTATACATAGGAAGTGGGTTAGACTTAAATGTGTTTCATATTTCCTCTTTGATGCTCTCTTTTACTTCAATTCATATTTCTTATGTGAGCATCTTCTCAAACTATCAAGCCTAGCTAAAAGGCATTAAAGAAAAGCGCTTACGGGAGACAACCCATTGTTTTATTTATGTAATTTTTATTTTGTTGAATATTTAAAGTTATTACCACTGTAATAACCTCTCCTTGTCATTTTTATTTCATTTTTGTGCCAAGAGTAGCCTCTAATAGGAAGAAAGTAAAATTTGTGGAAGTTGCTATCCATAAACATATTCTGTGCTGTTACCGTAAATTATTCGTATAAATAGCCAGTACATAATTTTGAGCTGTCATTTTTTATGCATATGACTCAGATTTATATCTAACTTTCGTTAGCTGACCACTTTTCGAGATGAGCAACAAAAGAGTTCCGAAAAAATTGATCTTTACCTGCTGTTCTGTTTTGATAGATTTCTGCATTATTTGCATTTGCCTCTTAAATATTTTTCTTTTTGAGTTTTCATCAAAAAGATTTTTGAAGAAGTGATATAGTAGCTAATGCTTTAATAGATGTTTGATATATGTTAGAACTGAACCCAAGTGGATTTGTTTATTTTGATTATACTAATGCTGCTAATAAAGAATGTGAAGTTTTGTATGAAGGAAGTTTTCAAGTGTAGGGAGAGAAGAATAATGTGATGAGATGAAGAATGGACAAAATCTCAAGCTTGGGATTCCCCTGCATCCCTATAAATATTCAGGAGTTACAAGCGTCGAAGCTTGGGGATGCCCAAGGCATCCCCTTCTTCATCAACAAAAATATCACGTCATCTCTCAAGACACTATATTTTTATTGCTTCATATACTATGTGTTTTTTTGGAGCGTCTTTATTTTTGTTTTTAGTTTAGTTTTGTTTGTTGTAGCATATGGTTGTATTCTATCATTCTTGTGTGGGAGAGAGACACGCTCCATTTTCATTGAATAGAACGCTCTAGTTTTTGCTCTTATTGTTCTGCGAGTGTTCTAGTTTTCTAGTACTTCGTTTAGCCTTGGTTTTCTATTTTTATTTTTTGTCCAGAGGTTTTTAGTTTACTTTGTTCATGTATGCTTAGATCTTTGGTTCATATTGATTTTTATCTATGAGAGTTGTTTCAAATAAATTGATTGGTGTTGGAGATGAGTAAAATGTTTTATACTTATAGTGATGCAAAAGGAAGCTTATCTAGACTGTGGCATAGATTTTGGTGTGTCATGTTGGATGTTATTTTTATGATATGCTTAGTATTTATTTTTGCATCGTGACTTGTCTCAAATATCTAAGAGTGCTTAATGTGCCATTGAAAGAATCATGTGTTGTTTTTATCATAAAAAGCATAGTATTGTGGTATTCTTCTTTGATGCTTTATTGGGTTGACTTGGCGCATGTTTACATCATGACATGACTATGACTAGTAAACTAAAGCCTCTATGATCATTTAGGTTTTGACTTGTAATATCACTTTATGCTTTCATTGATAGTCTTTTGTCGCTATGCATTGCTCTCTTAGTTGGTCGCTCCCAGTCTTTTGCTAGCCTTCGCCTGTACTGAGTATGAACTCTACTCGTGCATCCAACCACCATTAACTAATGTTTGCCAATTGTGTCCACCATATCTATCTACTAGCATTATTTCTATTCAACGTAAATTCATCATGATTTTATTTATCTTCCAAATTAAAATTTTGGCATGAGAAAATTAGTTAGTAAAGCTCTCACGAACTTGATGGCACATTTACTTTCCTGTATTTAATAAACTTTATCATTGTGACTATCTTATGAAGTTTATATGTTTGCAAACTGCAAGTTGGGAGTTAGTATAACTATGCTTTTATGGGGAACACTTTCGACATTGCACTTATTATTTAGTTGATATCATGATCTTTTGCTTATGGATGCCTATCGATGCGAAATAGAATGGAAACTTGTAAGTCCATGGAGTTTGTATATGTGTTAGAGAAACACTGGGCTGCTAACCTAAGCCATGCATCATTCATGGTGGAAGTTTACAACATTCCATAGTGAGCATTCCATGAAGAATCTTCAATAAAAAGCTATACCCATAGTAAATAAAAGGACTGCTGAGATGTTCACTGTCTGTTTGTCTTGTCATTTTGGTGTGGGATTGCACTTATTTTAAAGAGCACTTCCATATCATGGGGAAAGAGGTACCCCTGCTGCGTTCTTTATGATACATGTATACTTACAATGAAAATAACTTATTTGGGACCAAAGTTGAGTAGCATGAGGTGTAGGTACTCGTATTCAAGGGACATGAGATTTTCAACTTATGTTTTGCAAGCATATAGCTCATTTTTGACTCACATTAACTTTAACCATTCAAGATTCTTATGATAGGGGCATGAGAGTTCAAAGCTAATAAGTACCATACTTTTTGGAAGGTTTATAAAACTTGTTCATCTTGCTTACTCTGCAAAGAGTCTCTCTTTTACTTTTATGTTGATTCTTCATCTTCTACTTTATGCACCAGTTAAGAGAGCATAGTTGTCATTCTTAGTGCAATGTGCATAGTCCCAAATTTATTGTTGATTGATTCATGATTGTGCTTTTGCTTGTTCTTAAATTATTTGTATCTAGTCATCCTCTGAACTTTGAAGGTGTCCTAGCATTTATGTTTTGCTATTCCATAAATGACATGTTTAGTACCACTTTGTTATGTTTATTCGATCTATGCTCATAAACAAACAATTGCTTTCAATGCACTATTATTTATGATCCTTTGTTTGAGTTACTCTTCATGTTATAACATAGTAGCTAAGTTCTATTGAATTATATCTATCATGCCTATGTTTAGAGTAATTTGATCCCAGCTCACAATGCTTTACATGCTTAATCAAGATTGTGTTGGCTTCATGTCACCTCAAAAATTATTTTGTTATCACTTACCTACTCGAGGACGAGCAGGAGTTAAGCTTGGGGATGCTTGATACGTATCAAACGTATCTATAATTTTTGATGCTCCATGCTTGTTTTACACCAATTCATATATGTTTTGTTTACAGTTTGTTGCACTTTTACATGATTTTCGGCACTAACCTATTAACAAGATGCCACAGTGCCAGTTCCCTGTTTTCTACTGTTTTTGTATTTCAGAAAATTTGTACAGGAAATATTCTCAGAATTGGATGAAACAAAAGCTGAAGTCAATATTTTACCGAAACAAAGATAGAGTCCAGAGGGAAGACTAAGATTAGCTAGAGGGGGCAAACCACCCCTTGGCACGGCCATGCCTGGGCCAACACCAAGGCATGGTGTGGCCCACCCAGGTGGCCACCGACATTGCCCCTCCGTCTATTTATTCACGATCTCGGCAAAACCCTGGACACCCGAGCCTCAATCCATGAAAAGTTCCATCGCGGCCGCCATCGCAGAACCCATCTCGGGGGTTCTGAAGCTCTTCCCGGCACCCTGCCGGAGGGGGAAATCATCGCCGGAGGCATCTACATCTCCATGTCCGCCTCCGAAGTGATGCGTGCGTACTTCATCCCTGAACTATGGGTCCATAGCTGTAGCTAGATGGTTGTCTTCTCCAATTTGTGCTTCATGTATTGATCTTGTGAGCTGCCCTACATGATCAAGATCATCCTTATGTAATCCTATATGTTGTGTTTGCTGGGATTCGATGAATATTGTGTACTATGTTGATGTCGATTATATATTCATGTCATATGTTATTTGTGATCTTGCATGCTCTCCGTTGCTAGTAGAAACTCTAGCCGAGTAGATACTTGTTACTCCAAGAGGGAGTATGTCGAGGGTACTCCTCGACAATGCCCACCTTGAGGGGCTTAGGGTTGACGGAATCCTGCAGGCTAACACGAGACATCGGATACCAAACAAACGGGGAGAGAGATTTACTCAGATTCGGGGCCGTCGATGAGGTAAGACCCTTACCTCCTTCTTGTCTGATCTTGATTATTGTGAATATCGGGTTACAAAGGGGTAGCCGAAGGTTTTTGACGAAGAACTCGATGAGAAGCTAGATTTGTGTATGACCTAACTCTCGACTTGCGGTGGTTATGGCTAGATTGATTGTGTGTCCCTCGACAGCCCCTCCCCTGGCCCTTATATTGTGAGCTAGGTCTCGAGAGGTCTGTTCGAGTACGACATGGTTACAAAGAGTGTGATATTTAAACTGTCCTTGTTTCTTCGTCTCCTTTCCTTGTTCTTCAAGAATCCTTCACAGGAACCGACATGGCGGCCCATCTTGGTTGGTAGATGATCTTCATGGGCCCCTAGCTGGGCCGTAGGAGGTAGCACAATATTAGTTACCCGAAGGGTAATGCCCACATCAGTAGCCCCCGAGTGACTGACCAAAGCATAGCTTCGGGCAGGGACTAAAGTTGTCTTCTATCGAACGTCCATTGATCTTGAAAGCTTCATTTTTATCGAGTGCGCGACAAGCGCTCCCGATGGGATTAGCCCCCGAGTCTAGGCACGGGTGCTTGCAACCGCGCGTAGACTCAAGTTGTACTACTCAAATGTTTTACGACTGTCGATGTTTTCCTTGAACTGTCATGGTGATCCGATAACTTCCGTATATCGGGTCTTCAATATCCTCGAGTTAGACCATGCTTGTTGGTAGAACGCAAGGGACGTCGAGCAACGTGCCCAGCTTCAATCGATGATGGTTAACTGGCGAATAGCAAAACAACGCTAGTCTACTCAGGATCAAGTCCCCGAGCATGATCCTGGTTCTCGTAATTCCTTCAGGTCCATCATTTCTATCGGGTGAGCGACAAGCGCTCCCGATGGGAGTAGCCCCCGAGTCTAGGCTCGGATGCTTGCAACCGCGCGTAGACTCAAGTTGCACTACTCGAATGTTGCAGACTCCTTCGGATGCTTTCTTCAAATGTTTTGTTCGGATACTTGATACACCTTATGACATCATCAATGACGTCACCGCTACGGTGGTTTGATTGATAAGATGTGACCTTGGCAGGCCCACCCTACTTCTGCACGGTCAGTTAGAAAATGACCAGTCCTTGCGATTTGACCAAGACGCCTCCTCTATTTCCGCGTGTAGTGGAGGAGATGTTCCTTGGTAAGATAAATATAATGACACGCGGCGACCTAATTCCAGATCCCATTTGTTTAACTTTTACTTTATAACCGTGGGGGACGAGATCCATCTTTTTCATCTTCCCTTTCTCACAACCTTTCTTCCTCGTTCGCCCTTCTTCCTCAAAGCCGCTGCTCCGCCACCGTTATTCTTAGATTCTTATCTGATTAATCTTCTCCGACGATGGTGAAGAAGAGGAACCCTACGCCTGCCGCCGACGCCGCGACCAGCGGTGCTGCTGCCAAGGCCGCATCGGGCGTGTTGAGAAAGGGCGCACCTGAAGCTTCTGCTTCAGCTCCTGCGCCGCCCGCTCGGGCGGCGTCCACCGCGGGACCCATGCCCGGTGATTGGCCTGCTTCTACAACAACCAGGCGCGACGAGAAAAAAGCTCGCAGCCTCGGTTTGATTTCAACCGACGATGGGAACGTCATCCTTCCAGGTTCGGCTTCACGCCCTAACCCTCCTGCAGGTTTTACTGTGATGTTCATGTCCTTCCTGTACCGTGGGCTTTCTCTCCCTGCCCACGAGTTTCTCCGGCGTCTCCTTCATGTGTACGAGATTCAACTTTGGCAACTGACTCCTAATTCAATACTTCATCTTGCCCTTTTCATCACTCTATGTGAGGCCTTCCTGGCATCAAGCCTCACTTTGGTTTATGGAAGAAAATCTTCTTTGTGAAACGCTATAACTGTAGTAGTGGTTCCTTCGTCATCAGTGGAGTTGGGTTTGTTGTCCGCAAAGAAGTGAACTACTTCAACTTCCCAATGAGAGAATCTGTTCAAGGATGGAGGTTGAAGTGTTTCTACATCAAAGATTCATCAGTAGCCGAAATGTGTCTGCCGAGATTTATCGATGTCTCCGAAGCAGTGCCCAAAAGATCTTGGAAGAATATATTGTCACCCGAAGAAAAGCCAACAGTCGCCAAGTTATTCGATAGATTTCTTCGAATTAAAGAGTCTGATGGCCAAATTATGATGGGTACTGAAATAGTAGCCATTTTCTTGAAGCGTCGAGTCCAACCAGTTATGTCTAGAGCTCGCCCAATGTGGTTATGTTCGGGCCCTATGGATGAAACCAGAGTGAATGTCGCTGAATTGTCAGAGAAAGAATTACTAGATGAAGTTAGACGCCTGACTCATTTCAGCCAGGAAGATTCAATCCCTCTTCTGTCACCCCAAACACCCTTCGATTCCGAACATCCGCCGAGTGAGGTAACTTTTCTTATATTAACTGTTGAATTTGAGATGCATCCCCTTTTCCCTTTTCTTCCTTACCAAGACCTTCATTTCCTTCGACATGTTTTATCAGCTCCCGAACATCTCCCGAATATATCGAGTGACAACCTCGAAGACAGAGATTCCTCCATCCCTGTAGAGTCCCGTACTAAGGAAAGAGCAAACTTCGAGGATGCAGATGATGAACCTCCAAATCCTAAAGCTCTTTCTACAGACCCTAGATCTTTTGCTGATGACATAAGTGATGCGGCGGAGTCAAATCACGACGATGATGCTGATCATACTGTCTTTGTTGATGCAGTTCCGGAGAAGGCCAACTTGCAACCTTCAAAAAGACCGTCTGGCTGCTTCGCATACGAGGATGATTTATTTGACTCGTAAGTTCTTTCATTGCTTCAAGAATTTCTTCGCACTCTAGTACTTGTTTTGATTGGTTTATATGCTTCCAGTGATGAGGGCTTCGTTGAACCTCCATTGAAGAAGGCTAAAGCAACCTCCAAAAAGCCAAACCCGGCAGCCTCGGAAGCTCCGGCTCCAGCGACAACCCCGGCAGCCAACTTTCAACAGCTTCTTCTATTTCTAAAGGGAAGGAGATTCCCTCGACAGCCGTCGCTGCAGCTTCTCCTCCTCCTTCAGGAAGACCTGTAAGTTTTCTCCATTTTCCTCGATGAAATCCTGCCTCTTAGCAGCCCCCGAGTCTATGCTTGACTGGCCATAGCTAATCATAGACTTTTAACAAGAACACTATTGTTGTTTACCAGATACTTTTCTTTCCTTTTTATTTTATAGGATCTCCAAACGGTTATCACAACTTTGGAGGCTTTTGCTTCTCAATTCACCTCGCTTGAGGCCGACAAGATTCGACTCAAAAAAGAAGTTGAGTCTACATCTTCAAACGCAGATTCTCTGAAGGAAGAGCTTAAGCAGCTGAAAAGTAAACTGAAGGATGAGGAAGCTCTGAGGACCGCATCCGAAGCTGAGAAGGACAACCTTCTTCGTCAATCCACTTTGGCTCTGCTCAGTAATTCTCATTGACTTATCTCTTAAATTTCCCCTTCTTAGTTGTGTTGTTACCTTATATGTTTCCATTTATGTTTTGCAGAATCTGCCGATATTCCTTCCGATTCTTTGGATAAGCTTCCAGACAGTTCTCCTACTGACGCCCTATCGATGATTAACGAGTCCAGCAAGGTTGTTGAAGCTCTTCTTCCGAAGAACAAGGAAGTCCTGTCAAGGATGCATGCTATGATCTTCCCTAAGGCTAGCCAAGAGAAGACCCAGGAACAGCTGATGGATGCATTCGCAGTCGACACCAAGGACAACATCGAGGTACTCAAACGCACCTCACGTACCTATGGTGCTCTTCTCGCTTTCCAACTTATGATGGGATATGGATTCAAAGCTGATATGGAACAAATGACAAAAGAATTGCCAAAGGACCAGGATGGGAAATGTGTTGTTTTGAGCATTCATAAATTATCAGCTCGCAAATTTGCGCTGCAACTCCTTGCACTTGTTTCAGCAAACAAGTCTTCTGCTGGTCCTAGCTTATCGACCCAAACTCAGGCTCCTTAGGTTCTTTTGTCCGTTGAATTGTAATCTTCTTCGTTTGCTTTCAGACAATACCTTTAAAAGGTTCCTTATAGTAATGAATCATGTACTGGCAGTGTTGTCAGTACTTCTTTATCTCTGTTGCAACGTTCTTGAAGTTTTTGAATGTATGCTCCCGATGGGAGTAAAATCAATCTTGGAGCGACGTGTATTTCTCTGTATAATGAATGATGCATTTTGCAGGTGACTCCTGTACCTTCTTTCGCCGAAAGTTCTTTAGCTGGTGATGCTGAAAATGATCGGCTTCGGCAGATGCAGACGCGCATTCATCAATTGGAACAAGATATGCGAGTCCTCCATGGTATGGCTGCCATTATATAGAGGAAAAGTGAACTGGCCATTGAAGCAGAACGCTATGCAATGACTGAATTACAGAAGGCAACAGAAAGTTTGAACTGTGAGTTCTTGCAATTCCCCCTTCTCTCTCTGTTGTTTTAGTTTCTTTAATGCCATCGAAAAAACCTTCTGATGATGTATCAACCATCTCCCTTGACAGTCATAGCTCTGAATTTATCTGAAGAAAACAACCGTGTGCATGAACGCGTGGATTCTTTGATCAACTTGGCCCATTTTTACGAAGTCTTCTGGAAGAATCAATCGAAAGCTGCCACAGTTGCTAAATTTCAAGATCGGGTGCATCAAGTACACCAGTTTTTTGACAAATGCTATACTGGACTGAGGATGATCTGGAAGACTATGTTCCATTTGAATGAAGTTCCACCAACATTGTTGACATTAATTTCTAAGTTCATCCAGAGTCATGTTCGTGCCCAACTTATTGCTGGATCCAAAATTGCCTTTGCCCTTGTGCTTTCAAGGCACCCTGCTGCAAATTTAATGACCATTGCAAATGCCGATGGAAATGTAGGACATATTTTTGCTAAGGCGAAAATTCCTGCCGTTATTGCAATTGAAAGGTTGGAAGATGCTTCAAAGGTGGACATCGAAGTAGAGAATCCAGCAGAACGTTCCTGAAAATATTTGAAGTTCTGTAATGATACTTATGCTGGGAGTGGTGTTTTGGAATATGGGAGCATATGCTCCCTCTATTTTGAAATGCATCTTACATATATTTTAAATTTCAAAAAAATTGAACCCAAAAATTCGCATGTAAATCTTCTCGTGCTACACACTTACAAAGTTGTTTCATAAAAAATCGACTTATCATGTGACGTGTGTAAAAAAGACAAAACTCAGTGCTAAAAATAATGTTTTTCACAAGATAAGTTTTCTCTTTTTTATATAGACCACGCAAAATATTGGTTTTTCGTGAAACTTGACGAACGAACATATATTATGAAGATGTACATGTAAATTTTTTTGTTAAATTTTTTCGACATTTCGAAATATGATTTTGTGGTAGAGGGTGCATACGCACCCGAGAGCCGAATTGAATTTCCGTACTTATGCTGTCGATATTTTTCTGCACCCGATTGTTCGGGTGTAGTATGTGTGTGATGTAAATATCGTATTTCATTATGCTTAGTAAAACATGCTTTCTTCTTCAGGTGCCGCTGACACATTGTTGTTTGTTTCGAGGGTCAATTCTTAATGCTCCTTGAGCATCGTTGATGCCGTTGTTTGTAAGTTTATCGGAGGCGAATCTTTGAGTGGTCAGCTCTTGTTGCAGGTTCGCTGAACCCGTAGTAATGTGCAACTTTGCTTCAACCGATGATGTATGTTTGGGCGGCAGCCCTTGAATTAAATCGAAGGGACTGTGCCTGCCATCGACTCCGTCGCTCGTTAGTACTTCTGTAGTTTAAAGTACCGCCCCATCCCATCAACAGATCTCGCTGCTCTACCGTCCACTTGGTCAGAGCTGTAGAGTGGAGCCACGACCTGGCCCAGCGCGAGTGCGCGACCACGACTCTATTCCTCCGGCACCAGCCCGTTCCCGGCATCAGTGTCCCCTTGTACATCACGGCTCCCGGTCTCATGGCGTGGGGTTAGCGGTGGCCGAACTCCTCGTGCCGACGAGGAGGGTGCGAGGTACCTCCGGGCAGTGGCGGCCAGGCCCCGACTAAGGAGTTAGCGCATACGAAGGAGCCGCTAGTATGAGCTCGTCAACGCTGGCGGGAGAATCAATCGGTAGGAAAGCGTGGGATGCGCGCAGCTCGGCGAAGCTCCTCGGTCGGCATGTAGAGCTCTGCCGTGAACGCGTTGTGCTCTCCTCTTCGGCGTTATGCTCGGGTGCTCCTCACGGGTTCGAGAATCTGTCTGCAGCCTACTCGTCGCCCTCGAGCCTGTCATCCTCACGGCCCTTTTCTTCGTTCTTGGAATCGATGCCTCCGCCGATGAAGCTACGAGACGATAGGTTGTCGCCCGCGGTTGCGCGGCAACGCTGCTCACCTTGACGTCGTTCTACTTTTCGCATGGTGGTGATGGCCCCTCATGTCCAACCGGAGAACCTCGTGGCGGACGACGTGGTCGAGTCGCCGGAGTAGGGGAATTAATACGGGGCTAGGACGGTTTGTATTAGTTGGCTTTGAGTATGCCGGGTTGAGATTCTTCCTAGTATTTGGGATTTGATTTCTAACCAACTTAAAGTCACCAACGGGAGCGAAAATTGTGGAGTCGTCGGATGCACGCCACGTACCTGGGCGCACGGATGGGCGCACGCACGCGGCACAGGCAAGCCTCGTCCGACAGACAGAGGAGCTCGCGAATCGTTTTTTCGTTTTTTCTAACTTAACGGTGGTATTGCTTTTAATTTGGCAAAATCAAGGGCAGTAATAGACGGACGAACAAAAAGACTTATTTTCTTTATTATTAGGTATAGATATAGACTACCACAAATGCCCGTGCGTTGCAACGAAAGAAAAAATAGTTTTTGAAAACCATAGATATGACCCAATTTTTGCCCAAAAGTCAATCAACCGGCGTAACTCTAGCCTCAGTTCTCACTTTCTTCAAAATTTTTAATATCTTTATTTGATCTCGTCTTTTAAACTTCTTTTTTATTTTTATTTTATCTACTATTTGTAAATTTATATTTATATTTGAAAGAACTATAGGTACTACGAAATTGAGATCTATCATAGGTAGGAGCATCATGTGCTTTTTCTGAGAAAATTATATATGTAAGTATTGAAAAAAGCCATCATGTATTGGACAAGGGTTAGATCAAGCAAGTTTACCATGTATATAACTTGAACATTAACTTTTGATCCGAGATGCATATGCTCCTGTCACTCGAAAAAGCATATGAAAATATTTTAAACAAATCAAACAAAAATTTCGCGCATACATGTCGACAATTTAGGTGTGCATGCCAATTTTCCTGAAGAACCGACATCTTTTGTCTTGTGTAAAAAAGATAAAGAAATATCCGAATAAGAGCTATTTTTAGCACCGCATTTTGTCTTTTTTACAGACAACACAGACAGTATCTTTTTTGTGAAACGATTTTGCGAGCACATAGACCTTTGAGATATACGTGCGGCATTTTTTGTCAGAATTTTTTGATATTTTAAAACATATTTAAAACTCATTTTTAAAAACAGGAGTACCTACGCCCGGGTTCAAAAACGCCTTGTCCCTTATTGAAAGAACCTATCAATGCTTAATGTATAGAAATACAGAGGCGAAATAATACATAAATTTTGGAACTGTATATTTTTTTTAAAATAAAACAGACATGGAGCAGAGGGCGCCAAGGCCAGCGACTGTACGTTTTTAGTTATGAAGTTAAAATTCCCGAGCCAAGCCAACGATTTCATCTTGTTCACCTCTCCTTACCACTGTGGAATATATATATGGGATTTCTATTTTCGTGCCCTCGGTTTCTTAGTTGTGCTCAGTTTTCCCCAGCCCCTTAGTTTTTCCTCAGTTTTACCCTAGCCTTTGTCTGAAGACCCGCAGAAGGAGCTCAGACGGAAGGAATCCGTTTATTTGGACGTTCTGTGCTGACGTGTTGCGCCGCGTCGTCTGTGGGGCCGCGTCGTGTGGGGCCGCGTCGCGTGGGGCTGGTAGAAAGGGACCGCGTGGGACAGGACGAGAAGCGTTTGGTTGCACGTGAGCAGGAGCTGGGTTTTGTCTCTCTCGGCCCAAATTGACATTTTTAAGAGCACCTTTTCCCCTCTTTCTCTCTCTGTCTTTTTCACCAAATTAGTATCAAATCTAGAGAAGCTTCTATTTCTGTCTTTCTTCAATATGGCAGCAAATCTAGTAGCAAATCTCTGGGGTTATTTATGCCTTTTGGCCCTCGTTTTTTGCCCAATATGGCAGCAAATCTAGTAGCAAATCTAGAAGCTATTATATGATAAATTCACAGCAGCATAATCAGAAAACTAAGTATAATACATAGGTAAACTGCATACAGCAGCCAAAAGCAGCCAATAACATTGTTAATGTTCACGACAAACTAAGCTGCAAAAATATAAAAGATCACGCACGCAATGTATGGACAACAAGAAGATTAGGATGAATGAATTTGTTCTTCATTCCTCCCCATATATTTCTTCGTCGCTCCATTCGTGCATTTCCCCAAGGAAATATTCATTGAACTCCTTCCGTCTGCAGTGTGAGGCCAATACATCCTCCAAACGGTATGGCCTGTGTTCATTTCTCAAACCGTAGAGTCCTATTCTATCCACACGTAGTGGCCACTCATCCCAGACATTTGTATCATGAGAGTACTCTCGATATAACCCAAATCCGTGTAGTAGATGCTGCCAGGTTGAAGTGTCGGGTACACTCCGGTGTCGACGGAGATACACCGGATATAATTCACGAAGAAGGCATTACCGCCAATGTTACTCGACCGGATGGAGAGAGCGGCTCCGAGTGTCCACACCGTACACCAATGGTTTGCCCGCCAAAGCCGCGCTGACCAACAACACAAGCAGCGAGATCACCATCCGACTTCACAAGGTAGAACTTCGACGTCCAAGTTCTGGAAATGAAATTAGTGTCTCCATCTTGACGAGTGCTCGCGCGCTGGTGCAACTGTACATTGGTGCACACTATTCTTCCGATCTCAAAATTGTCCGCAGCTATCGCATACGGTTCACCATTGAACGGGGTAATGCAACGCAAACAATGGTTCTTGATCGAAAATCTTCCTTCTCCCCAATCCCCATCTTCATTTATATCCTTAGTTGGAGTGCTCTCATCGACCCAACCAATTTCCGGCGGGTAATGTGCGGCAACGAAGACCATAGTCGGGGATTTGATAACAGCGACTGATTTCAGAAAAACAGATGGCATCTGCGCCTCAAACATAGCGTTCGATTTCTTTGTGAGTGGGTTCAGCAGCCGTATCTTGTGCGGCGGGTTCTTCTGGGCAAGCACGATGACGCCACGGGAAAAACCGACGAAGTAGAATCTAAAATATATTGAAAAGATAACATTCAGCACTAAGATTGAAAATAAGATCTATGGTGACGCCACGGGAAAAGCCGAGGAATTTGAACCTTGCACGGACTGCAGATAGATCTATGGTGACGTAGCGGGATGTGCCGAGATGGAGGAAGGTGAACTCAGCGGCGCGTGGAAGGGCGTGGTGTAGCATGATCCATTCGTGCGGGTGCACGTCGGGATCGGGTAAACCTGAGCGCCAATTTCTACGGACTTGCCTCATAGCGAGTAGCTGTCCACGTACTCCTCTTTCGCCAATAAGCATTCGCCGATCTTGTGAAGTGGTCCGTCAGCCGTGAGACCGGCCCAGTTCACGGAGGCGCCGCGCTTGGATGCGCCGCCCTCGGAGGCGACGGGCTCGGCGGCGACGGGCTCGGCGGCGACGGGCTCGGAGGCGACGGGCTCGGAGGCGAAGGGCTCGGGGGCGATGGCCGCCGGCGCATTCTTCTTCTCCATCGCCGGCAGGGGAGGGCTCGTACGGCGGTTGGGGTTTTTGGAGAAGTTGATGGGACGTGAGAGGGGTGGTTTCGTGCGTGAGCGATAATGAGACGTACTGTGTGCAGAGGGAGGGAGAGAGGGGCTTACGCGTCCTAAATGCGACCCGCGTCAACAATGGCACGTCTTCCACATCTGCACCGCGACACGCGTCAACAATGGTACGTCTTCCACTTCTGCACCGCAACACGCGTCCTCGAGTCTAACCCTGGAAATTTAGATATACTCAGGTATACCCTCGAGTCATATACTAGCATTTTTTGTATGCTCAGTTTTCACCTTGAGTGCTAATACTCGGCTAGTGCAATATACTCAGTTTTACCCTCAAGTGACTGGTCAACGGAGAGTCAACAAATGGGATTAACTAGTTAAATGAGTTATTTAATGTGCAAAAAATTCCGAAAAAGAGTGGCACTTACTCATGGAGTCTTTACCACAAATTTCCACTTCTCAAATCATAGATAAATCGTAGATAAATCAAGTTTCACCACAAATTGCCACTTCTCAAATCACCTAGTAGCTATGAAGGTGCATGGTTTTCCATAATAAGCCCTACCCAAAACAGCTTTCCCCAAAACATACTTTGTCCGAATGAGACCATAATTTTCACACTCATGTAGATTTGTATTGCAAATAGTTTGAGGTAGGCCAAGATGGGTTTCATTGTACAAAACACGCATTTTCCATTTTTTAAATCTCATATTTGAATCCCTTAGTCTGTTTACTACTCACTTGCCCTTGGTTTCTTGATACTACTCGGCTTTGCCCTCTCCCTTCACAAACTCTCACGGACGCCCAACATTGCCCCGATTGGTCTAGCCCATGTCACGCGGATCGTGCCCGACGACCGTTGATCGTATGATCTAACGGGCAGGATAACCCCTATCTCTCTCTCCGGTCGGGGCCACCACCCTCTCTCTCTCTCTCGTCGTCGGTTAGCTTCACGCAAAGTTTGGTTTTCTGCATTATTTTTCACGAGCTAAATTATAAACTCTTTTTAGGCATTACTTTTCACGCAAAAAATGATAAACCATCACCGATTTGTTGTAGCCATTACTTTTCACGCAAAAAAAATGATACACCATCACCCATTTCTTGTACCCATTACTTTTCACGCAAAAAACGATAAATCATCACCGATTTGTTGTAGCCATTACTTTTCACGCAAAAAATGATACACCATCACCCATTTCTTGTAGCCATTACTTTTCACGCAAAAAACGATAAACCATCACCGATTTGTTGTAGCCATTACTTTTCACGCACAAAAATGATACACCATCACCCATTTCGTGTACCCATTACTTTTCACGCAAAAAACGATAAACCATCACCGATTTGTTGTAGCCATTACTTTTCACGCACAAAAATGATACACCATCACCCATTTCGTGTACCCATTACTTTTCACGCAAAAAATGATAAACCATCACCGATTTTGTTGTATCCATTACTTTTCACGCACAAAAATGATAAACCATCACCGATTTGTTGTAGCCATTACTTTTCACGCACAAAAATGATACACCATCACCCATTTCGTGTAGCCATTACTTTTCACGCAAAAAATGATACACCATCACCCATTTCTTGTACCCATTACTTTTCACGCAAAAACGATAAACCATCACCGATTTCTTGTAGCCATTACTTTCCTTTTAGGCATTACTTTTCACGGTAAAATGATAAACTATACCCCCACAACGGTCGTCTCCTCCTTAATTTATTGTGTATAAACCCCCACAACGGTCATCTCCTCCTTATTTTATTGTGTAAACCCTACAACGGTCATCTCTCCCTTATAAACACCCACACGGCCATCCCTTGTGTCAATAGGTTCTGCCTCTCTCTTCTTTTCGTTCACATACACTTTATCCATTGCCATGGCTTCCACGTCTCGGACGCGGACCGGAAGGGGAAGGGGAAGGGGAAGGGGAAGTGGATCATCATCATTGCCACCACCATCGTCAACACTGCCATTGATCATAGAGGAGTTCTTCATCGTCGTCTATGAAGACCCTTTGGTCAAGAAGGTACGTACGCGTTCCCACATATATGATGCATGTGATTAATTATGGGCATGTTCTAAAAACCTTTCATTTCAAGGGTTCCCTAATTTCAAACGATCGGCGCTCGATCTCTTTGCAGGAACTCCCAAAAAAATTTGCGGACTATCTTGACGGCAAGGAGCCAGCTAAGGTGTATCTGCGAGCAGCTGACTGCGGTCCTCGTCTCTGGACCGTGGAGGTCCTATTTGACATACAAGGCCGGATGTACCTCGACAAGGGCTGGGAGAAATTCGCCATCGCGCACGGTGTGGATTTCGGCTGGTTCGTACACTTCAAATATGAATGCGATGATGTGCTCACAGTGAAGGTGTTCGACGGAACAATGTGCAGGAGGTACTACTACTCAGACGATGAAGATACTGACGATGAAAGCGACGACGACGTGAAGCCATGCATCCATCCCCTTTAGATAATTAAGGGGATTATGATCAAGAATATATATGTAGCTTCATATGCATCGATTTAGAGATCTAGCTATTTTCTATATATTATGCATGTAAAAAATAATATCGCATTTCCACTATTATTCGAGCACCACATCCTCAAAACGATGCCGATGCTGATGCCGATATCGGCATGGTCAGAACGGCTATGCTCGCCGCCACTGCTAGGTCAACGTCGAGATGCACAATGTTTAGCATAAGAGTCACTTTAGATTAAGCTGCGAAAATAGTCACGTGCCATGGGCTGAGGCGACCCCTACAGAGCGGCTCTATATTATATTCTCTAAATAAAATAGACGACCACAGCGGTCATTGGCTGCGGAGGCCCCACAGAGCGGCAATATATAATTTTCTATAAATAAATAGACGACCCACTGGTCATTGGCTGCGGCAGCCCCATAGAGCGGCCCCATTTGTCATTGGCAGCACCGCGTATACAATCAGGAAATAAAACGGCCCACGCGTCGGCGGTAGATGGATCCACCCGTCAGGCACGAGACGGTCAGCGAGGAACCGACCTCACGGTAACGGTAAGGCCTCGACCTGACGGCAACCCGCGTCTTCGAGGGGTTTCAAACTAGAGGGAGGGGAAAACTGAGGAAAAACTAACGAGCTGGGGAAAACTGAGTACAACTAACGAAGCAGGGGCACGAAAATAGAAATCCCTATATATATTGTCTCTCCTTTCCTTTCCAGGTAGTCTATTCGGCTCCTCTCACAATTTGTATATCTCCTAGTTCAAATCCGGTCAGTTTACAACGGATTCGGCGGGATACCGCAGGAAGCCGCATGGATTCCCGGATAGCTAGCACGCACATATGGCATGTGATATGTGGTGTGGAGACGGTGTCCTACCACTACGCGGAGGTCTCGCGCAATACTAAAATGCGTCTCATGTAGCTGCTTCACAAAAAAACCCGTTTTGGCACCCCGAAAATGAAAAAAACCATCTCCCATGGGTCGGATTGGAAATCCGCTCCCGGGGCCTTGCTTCCCATCCCAGGTACCACACACGTGCCAAATATGGCCTCGGTCCGACAAACTATGCGGTATCACAGACCGTTTCCTACTCATTTGCCCTAAAAGCCATAGAACTACGGACGTGATAGCTCTGTTTGTGAAGGGTTTTCCAAAATAATTGTTGTATCATAATTCTAATTTTTGGAGTGGTTACTAGGACACATAAAATGACGCCATGCGGCTCCAAGGGATTTTCTAACTTAGTTTAAATTGCCATCCGGCCAAAACGGCCCCACGGAGATGCGGTATGGCCGTACCGGGCGCGCCGGTGCATCCGTTCACCATCGCGCTAAACGGAAAAAATTTAGCACATAAAGTGATGTGTCGTAGACCTAAAAACATTTTTCGCGGAATTTATTGAGCGATGGAAAGTGTACCCCTAGTTCAAATCCGGTCAATTTTCAGCGGATTCGGCGGGACACCGCAGAAAGCCGCATGGATTCCCAGATAGCTAGCGCGCATATATGGCATGTGATATGTGGTGCGGAGGTGGTGTTCTACTACTAAGCGGAGGTCTCGGGCAATACAAAAATACACCCCATGTAGCTGCTTCAAAAAAAAAACCCGTTTTGGCACCCCAAAAATGAAAAAACCATCGCTCATGGGTCGGATTGGAAATCCGCTTCCGGGGCCTCCCTTCCCATCTCAGGGACCACGCACGTGCCAAATATGGTCTCGTTCTGACAAATTATGCGGTGTCACGGGCCGTTTCCTACTCATTTCCCTTAAAAGCCATAGAACTCTGGACTTGATAGCCCTGTTTGTGAAGGGTTTTCCAAAATAACTGTCGTATCCCAATTCCGTCTTTTGGAGTGGTCACTAGGACACATAAAATGACGCCATGCGGCTCCGCGGGATTTTCTGACTTCGTTTAAATTGCCATCTGGCGAAAACGGGAATCCGATGACATATAAGAAAGTGATTGAATTGTTACTATGTTGACATTGTACTTTACATGATTCAAATATGTATGATTTTGACATTTTGATACCTTATACGCATTTTTCTGACATCATATGAATTAGTTATAATTTTTACAAAATTAGACAAATTTGAAAAATAGCCTACGCCGAGGGTGGCCGTCGGCATAGCCCTGTCTACGCCTAGGGCCAAATATATGCCGAGGGCTGCCCTCGACGTAGACTTCGGTACGCCGACGGCAACGATACGCCGAGGGTCAGACAGGCTAGCTGGCCGTGCCAGGCCATACACCGACGGCCCCGATATTTGGCCATCTGCGTACGTCGCCATTCCTGTAGTGCACCATCTTGCTAGCTTGCGTGTACCCTTCGATCCAGAGCACGTGGGAGCCAGTCGCCTGCCTCACGGCGGTGGTTGAAGCGCAGAGCTGCTGGCGACCCGTGCCACGCAGGGTGGACATGAGCGTGGACATGGACATGTTGCTTTGTGGGATCGGATTATTAGGTTTTGGCGTTTAACACGTGTTGGACTCCACATGGTTGTGTGTTAATATATCGGGACTAAGCCCATCATCGATACAAGGAGAGGGTTCGGTAGGGTGGAGGACTCCTCCATACCTACGATTGTACATGCATACAGGAAAACATCTAACACTCCCCCTTAATCTAAACTTACAGAAAGTTTAGATTACGCTTAAGCGCTTCTAGTTTCTTGACAGGAAAGGCCTTTGTAAAACCATCTGCAACTTGATCTTTTCTTGAGATGAACTCGATAGCTAGCAAATTCTTTGCAACTCTTTCTCTAACAAAATGAAAATAAATGTCAATGTGCTTGGTGCGAGCATGAAAAACTGGATTTGCAGATAAATAAGTAGCACCCAAATTATCACACCAAAGGCATGACTTGTACTTCAATCTAACACCAAGTTCACCAAGTAACTCTTTAACCCATATCAGCTCAGTTGTAGCATTTGCTAAGGCTTTATATTCCGCCTCAGTGCTTGACCTGGATACTGTATCCGTTTCCTGGCACTCCAAGAGACCAAATTTGGTCCAAAAAATATAGCAAAACCTCATGTGGATCTTCTATCATCAAGAGATCCTGCCCAATCTGCATTTGAAAATGCACTAAGAAGTGTAGAGGATGATCTCACAAAAGTAATTCCAGTATGCAAAGTATCTTGCACATATCTGAGAATACGTTTAACAGCTGTCCAGTGTTCTGTAGTTGGAGCATGAAGATACTGACAAACCTTGTTAACAGAGTATGACAAATCTGGTCGTGTCAATGTTAAATATTGTAGTCCTCCAACAATGCTTCTATATTGAGTACTGCCATCAGAACCTAGATGTGTACCGGATGTAAGAGATAACTGTTCAGTAGAAGACAAAGGTGTTGGAGATGGCTTGCAACCATGCATGCCGACTTTCCGAAGCAGGTCCTTAGCATATTTTCCCTGTGTCAGGAGCAAACCATTCTGTGTCTTTGTAACCTCAATACCAAGAAAATAATGTAAGTCTCCCAAGTCCTTGATAGCAAAATTATTATTGAGATTTTTAAGCAAACCTGAAATAGCATGATCAGAAGAGCTTGTTACTATGAGGTCATCAACATATATTAGCACAAACATAGTAATGCCAGACTTGTGAAAAAGGAACAATGAGGTATCAACCTTTGAAGGTATAAAACCAAGATCACAAAGCTTAGAACTCAGCCTAGAATACCAGGCTCGAGGAGCTTGCTTCAACCCATATAATGCTTTATCAAGTTTGCAAATACAGTGTGGAGTGTGAGAATTCTCAAAACCTGGAGGTTGTTTCATATATACTTCCTCTTCCAGAATACCATGAAGAAACGCATTCTTGACATCTAGCTGCCGTAGACTCCAGCCACGAGAGACAGAAAGAGCCAGAACTGTTCTGATAGTAGCAATTTGAACCATAGGACTGAAAGTATCTTCATAATCAATGCCATACCTTTGTTTGAAACCTTTTGCAACCAAACGTGCCTTATATCTGTCAATTGTACCATCTGCTTTTCTCTTTATTCGATAAACCCACTTGCAATCAATCAAATTTTTATTTTTGCTCGGAGGGACAAGATGCCAGGTCTTGTTCTGCATCAAAGCTTTGTATTCTTCCTCCATAGCCAGGCGCCAGTTTTCATCATCTAGAGCCTCTCTCAATGTGCATGGTTCACCTGTAGATGACAACATACCATAGCGGATTGTACCATCAGTATATTTTTTCGGATTTGTTATACCTCTCTGTAGACGAGTGCGAATGGGAGACGGAGGTGCTGGTGGTGCAGCATTTTGCACCGGCGAAGAAGACTCCAAATCAACATGAAGAGCTTGGTATAGAATTTGCTGCAAAATCATTTTGCACAGAAGATCCACCAGAACCTGCTGGCTCTGGCATAGAAGATCCTCCAGATATCTGGGAGCCATGCGATGGCTGACACGTGGCGGAGCTTACGGGCGCTGAGCCAGCCACGGGCGTGTGGCCAGAGCGCGTGGACGGCGTTGGTCGCGTTGGCGTGGAGCACGAGGAGGGAATCTCCTCCGCCGCGTGCATGCGCACGGGACGCGAGGGAGCAGCAGGACCACCTACCCCGCCTGCTGCAGGTGCTGGCTCTGATGCACCAGGCGACGACAGCGTATCCTCCTCGGGATCGCTGACCTCGGGATCAGGCGGAGCAGAGGAATGTTCCTCCTCGTGCTCCGTGCTGGTTTCGTCTTCTTCTACTGTGCATGCCATAATGAGTAGTTTTCTTCCGTTTCTGACGCCATTTAAACTTCGTTTTCAGTTCCGTTTTCTCCTGCGGCTTCTCCATCCCGCGACACAGTATTAGAGGACACAATAGGCACAATATGATCATCAAAATTTGCATCATCCATTTGAGAGAAAGATGTGGAGGATGGAAGAAGCAAAATATCTTGTTTGAGACGAGCACCGGCATTTGGATGTAATATGGAGAAAGGAAAAACATTCTCATCAAACACAACATCTCTAGAAATATAGACTCGACCTGTAGAAATGTCAAGACACTTAACACCTTTGTGGAGAGGATTATAGCCTAGAAAGACACACCGTTTGGAGCGAAAAGCAAGTTTTCGTTTATTATATGGACGAAGATTGTGCCAACAAGCACAACCAAAAGTTTGAAGGGCATCATAATTTGGTGTGACATTAAGGAGACGCTCAGTGGGAGACTCAAAATCAAGAACTTTACTTGGGAGAAGATTGATAAGAAAAGTGGCGGTAAGGAAAGCTTCAGCCCAAAATTTAAGAGGCATGTATGCATTAGCAAGCAAGGCAAGACCAACTTCAACAATGTGGCGATGTTTTCTTTCAGCGGAACCATTTTGCTGATGAGCATGAGGACAAGAAACATGATGTGTAATTCCAAACTTTTGAAAGAAACCATTCAATTTTTCATACTCTCCTCCCCAATCAGTTTGCATGGTAACAATTTTCCTACCAAACTTGCGCTCAACATACTGTTGATAATTAAGAAAGACTTGATAAACACCAGAGCGCTTTTTGAGCAAATATATCCATGTGAATTTACTAAAATCATCAATAAAGCTTACATAGTATGCATGTTTTCCCATAGAAAGAGGAGCATGACCCCATACATCAGAGAACACTTGCTCCAAGGGAGCAGTAGAAACACTAGTGGATATGGGATATGGTAGTTGATGACTCTTGGCTAACTGACAAGAATCACAAACATATGGTGTGCTTTCTGGGGTGTAAGCTATTTTATTTTTCCTAAGAACTTGTTGAACTACAAAGGAAGATGGATGTCCTAAACGGCGATGCCATGTAGAGGATGACGGCTTTATTGCAATGAAGGCGAGCTTGGAAGTCTCATTGAACATGGGAAGCAAGGGATAGAGACCACCATGGCATGGTCCTCTAAACAGAACTCTTCGTGTTGCTTGGTCCTTAATCAAAAAGAAGAAAGGATGAAACTCAATAAACACATGATTATCAAGGGTAAAACGATGTACAAAAAGGAGATTTTTTGATGCATTAGGAACATGAAGAATATTATTGAGATCAAAGGAACCATGTGGATGTGCAAATTTTGAATGACCAATATGGCTAATGTGCATACCTGTGCCTTTAGCCGTGCGAACACGGTCATGTCCATTGTACTTCTCATGTGTCGAGAGCTTGTGCAGATCACTGGTAATGTGGTCGGTGGCACCTGTGTCAGAGTACCAGTTGGTGTCTACACCATAGGATGCAAAATTTGCACCCCTGTCGCCCTTGTTGCCACGATCATCATCATCCTCATAGCGCTACCAACAATCCTTAGCAGGGTGGCCATTAATAGTGCAGATTTGACAGGTGGTATCAACAAAGGGCGTGGGAGCGCGGTCAGAACGGCGGCGTCCCTTGCCACCATCATTGCGACGGCGGTCATCATCATCACGACGGCGTGGGCGGTCACCACCACCATCCTGCCGTGGGCGGGTGTCATCACGTCTCCATGGTCCATCACGATGGTCATCACGATGGTCTCGACGATCACGAGACCATCCGCCTCCTCCTCCTCCACGCCCACGCTCGATGCTGCGGCCATCACGTGCACCATGATAGCGACCATCACGATCATCACCACCACGGCGAGCAAGCTAGATTGACAGAGGAAGTGAACCCTTCTGGAGACTCCTTGGGGGTGTTGCGCATGTCATAGGCAGACAATTGGCTGTAAAATTCATCGAGTGTTGTTTCTGGTTTACCAATGATGTTTGTAATGAGAGCATTGTAGTGATCTACATCCAGACCACGGAGCATGTAGCCAATCAGCTCATCATCATCAAGAGTCTTTCCAACCGCAGCAAGCTCAGAGGCAAACCCCTTCATCTTTGTGTAATACTCATCAGCAGTCATCTGAAGCTTCTTTGTGTCATTTAGTTCGCTGCAGATTTGTTGAACTTTGGAGCGGGCAGCGGTCTTGAACATGTTGTCGATGGTCTTCCATGCCGCAGCAGTAGTATCCACACCGAGAACATGAGACATGATATCCGGGGACAGCGAGTTGAGGAGGTATCGGAGAGCTTGCTGATCACGGCCAATCCAGTCAACATAGGCCGGATTCTCTACAGTGACCTTGTCCTTGTCGGGGCCATCAACCTCGACAGTTTCAGCAGGAGCCTTGTCGGAGCCGTCGAGGAGGCCCATGACACGAGCACCGCGGAAGGCAGGGAGCACAAGAGCCTTCCATGCAAGGTAGTTCTTGCGGGTGAGGGGCTGCGCGGGAGGGGAACCCAGGGCAACGGCCAGAGCGGTGGTTGAAGAAGACGAGCTCATGGCAGCGTTGGTGTTGTCGATGCAGCGGCGATCGTTGTTGTAGGGTTTTTAGGGCAGCGGCGATCAGATCGACCGGGAAGGCTGCAGGTCGTGGCGTGATGTAGTGCGGCGGCGGCTGAGAAAGGACAGCAGCGGCGGCGTCTGCAGGAGGCAGAAGCGGCGGCGGCGTTGTGTGGCGGCGGCGGCTGCTGAGAGCAGCGGCGGCGGCAGCTAGAGGTCTGAGGAGATGACAGCGGCTTGTAGCAGTCTTGCAAATGCTGCTGGTACGGTATAAGTGTTCGATGTGCGGTAAATCAGGTATCCGCAGGGATACGCACCAGATTATTAGGTTGTAATATCTCAGCTTTGATGATACAAGTACAGCCGGAATATGATCTTGCTTGGGCAACACTTCATGCCCATGCATTTCTCTAGGGAAACATTATCATGGCTAAATTAATTCATTATTATCGTGTCATCAGGTCTACAAACTCTGTTTCCACAAAATGGATATACATTTTTTAACCTCTCCTTGTTCCCTACGATATAGTTTACCTGGTCACATGATCATTTGACTCCATATTTGTTTTAGCTGTGTTTCATTTATTTACAGAAGGATGTGATCGACAAAAATATATAGCTAGCCGCGTAGAGGGTACCTGGATTTATTTCGGGTTTTCACATTTGCCACCTGAAATAACACCCGATATTCCGGGTATCGGGTAATACGGGTTCAGGTTCAGTTTTTTTGGGTTCAGGCTTCTTGTTTCGGGTTTTATGCCCACTGTGAGTCCTGAGTATCTCGGCGCACAACCCCACGTCACGAGTTATCTCCGCTAAATCGCGCACTCTTTGTCTTTGTCCAGCAAGTTTGGTGGTCGCCGCCCCTGTCCTCGTCACCGAGCATGTCATCGGGGTGCAAGGGCACACCCCGCATAGGTGGAGGTCCCAGATCCCTGCCGCAAAACATTGTTCGTTGAAGATGGAATGCCCATTTTGTCATCCGTGGTGCAGGTATGGATGGACACAAGCTGGCTCGGTCTAGGCTGGGTCCGACCTGTGTCTAAGCTTGCTGTTTTTCAGCTTGGCTCGGTCAAGCTCGCTGAGTGAACGAACTGAGAAAATGGGCTCAGCCCAAGCTTTGGAGAAACTCGGTGCAGCTCGTGGTGGCTCACGAGCCATGCTGACAATGTCACTGCCATTTTGGCCCGGTAGTGGAGCTGCAGGGGGATGACGGTGGAGCAGAAGTACCGAAGAGCTCAACGCCAGTGGAGCAGCATGGGGGCCTTGCACGAATGGACAATGCAACGGCAAGAGGAGGGGCGAGCTAGTGTGCGTCGTGGCGGGAAGCAGCGCACCAACAGCTTGGAGCACCATGAGGAGAGGGGCGGGAAAGACCAGAGGGGACCAGCAGTGGCGAGGGCGATGACATCGTGGGGCGGTGGTAGCCAGCGAAAATGATTGGGGAGAACGGTTGAATAAGACGGGCATGTCCGACCTGAACCCTAGTGCCTCGCTTGGGCCCAATCGGCCGCAATAACTCAGTTTGCCTCCATCTCACGTTCTCTCATCAATCAACCACAGGCTAACATGCTGGATCGAGCAGAGCTAGACGTGCCACGGGCTTGTTGCGGTCTGGATTTTTGGGCTCGAATCGGTCTACACATTATGCGGGCTGAGACCAACTCGGGCTGAGCCGGGATAAGCTCGAGCCGAGCAAAAAAGTCGCCCCGAACGTCCAACCTTAGGTGTAGGCAATTGCGACCGGACCGGAATTCCATAGGTCTGCGGCGTGGAGTCTGTTTTCTTAGCTCTCCCAATAGCGGGTGTCGTTCTTGGGTAGTTTGCTGCCCTATGTGACCTTTAATCGAGGCAACATGCTGATTATTGGAGATCTCATCTCCCCTGCCAAGATTTGACTGAGGTGTGGGCTTCTATAGGGTACGTGCTCCCGACTGAGCATTCGACCATCCTAGTAGGGGAAACCGGCGCAGCAGAGGACTATGTGGCAACCTGCGACGGACGTAGGTTAGGGTGTTGGAGCCTTTGCAGCATCGGGGCTGCTTAGGGCTGAGCGGAGAAGTGCGGATACAACGCGATGTCTTGTGATGCAAGGAGACGGTAGTGGGCGAAGCTAGCAATGCGGGGAGCCTGCAGTGAGCAGACCCGGCCATGCACAGAGCTGGCAGCATGTGGAGCGGCTTTCTTGGTCCTTGACAAGGGGTAACCTTGGCAATGTCCATGACTATGGACTCGGATTTTAGGGAAAGAGTTGCACTGGTGATTATTGCAGAGGCTGGGTATATTTCAACATGACTAACCTAGTTGTGTATTTCAAATTTTCTGCATGATGTAAATGATATTTTGTACTCCCGGATAACTATGCGCACGAGGAAAATTGAAAATCAGGTATTAGAGCTTTTATTTCTCTTCTGAGAGGATTGATATACAATTCAACAAGGGAACTACATCTGAAGCAAAAATAAATTATTTCAAATGGAACAAACCAAAAAAAAAATTATGTTTTGACCCCTACAAAATTTATCATGTTGCTTTGTAGGTTTGTGAGCATATACTGAACTAATTTTAAGGCCGTTGAAATGCACAAGCACTTTGCCAGTATACATATAATTTCCAATATATACATGTTAACATTGAAACTACATGTAATGTATATTGTTGGTGGGCTAATGATTTTCTCTTTTAGATGTAAATACTAGAGTAAATAAGCTGTAATTTGTGCAAAATATGGGAATGACAAAGGAAAAAAAGAGTCCTCCAATCAATCTATTATGCAGTCAATGGGCCAAAAAAGCAGTCAAATAGCAAAAGTGTATTATTTATTTCGGATCCATATTTATTCCGCTGCAGTCACCAGAATACATTGGTAGTCTAGCTAGTACTACATTCGTACTGTCATTAGGATTAGGGTGGGGTGTTGTTGCAGAGGCTGGGTGTAATTGATATATTTTGATATTAATATATTCTCTTTATCGGAAAAAAACTAGTACTACATGCTTAATACTTCCTCCATTTCGTGGAAGTTGTCTGATATTGTCTAAATTTGAATATGTTTAGACACTAAATAGCACCTAAATTTAAAAAAAATCTCACACAAGTTTAATGAGACGGAGGAAGTACTTTTATTCGGCCGTAACGAGGCACATAGTCTACCTGCAGGTACACACGATGCGTGCACTATTGCTCCTGCCGCATAGCCTTGTTCACCACGAGCTCCAAGAGAGCAGAGGGGCAACCAGTTTTTAGCAGCTCAAACCCATCCGCTGCCACGACCGCCTCTAGATTCCCAGGAGAAGAGAGGAACCGTATGCACGCCTCCCGCAGAACAGGGCAAGAGTGCTGCTCCGCCAAGACCAGAGTGGCCACGACAGAGTCCATGGCGACATGCCGGCACAGCACCTCCTCGCAGACTAGCTTCAGCTTATCGAGCCTATACCTATCGGCCGCGACGAGCAGCTTCTCCGCCGTTGTTGCCTCCACAACTAGGGGAGGGTAGTCAGTGTAGATGAACTGGAGAAGAGTCTTGAACACCTCTGCGTCCATGTTTGCGACATGTAGATCGGATGTGAGCGAGAGATCCTCCTTGAGTACAGGGGATCGGGCTTCCAGCATCCACCGGTGCGCGACGAACGTCTCTCCGCCGACCTGGATCGTGACATCCGGTTTCTCCTTGTTCCAGATGGCTTCTACCAGTTGTCCGTGCAACTCGGATGGCCATGGCGCAGGCGCCCAAACCATGGGTTCGGGCGGCAGGGCAACCTCCGTGCACTTCCCGGTGACGACGGTGAGGTCGCACAGGATGGTCAGGCAGTCGTCCTTGAGATGCTTCTCCTCGTCGAGATCCTTGTGGCTGATGAAGCAATTCCAGCCAAAACCGTGGATGTGGGTGCAGGCGCTTGCACGGATCTCTGGAATAGTTTTAGTGCAGGATGGCATCCCGGCCTGGTCGAGTATACTCGCCTTCACCTTTATCGTGGGGTCCTCCTCATTCTCTCGGTGGCTCGCCTTCTCGATGAAGAGGGAGATGTGGGAGCCCTCGTCCTTCGTCCCAGAGTATCCATTCGGATAGCAATTGATACGCCAGTCGTGGCCGCCGACGCTAATCGTCTCCAATCTCATCCTCTTATCCTTGCCCACCAGTTTGCTGACTTGCGTGTACCGGTCGATCCGGAGAACGTGGGAGCCGGTCGTCTGCCTCGTGGCGACGGTTGAAACGGAGAGCTGCTGCCGGCCGGCGCCGCGTAGGGCAGATAGGAGAGCGGACATGGACATGGTGCGGAAGGAGCGTGGAGATGCCCTGTTCGCAGTTTGTGTTAAAATGGGCGTCCGTCCATACCCAAGAGATCACTAGTTGCAATATCGATCTCGGCTTTCATGATGCATGCACAGCCCGAAATAAATTTGACTTGGGCTACAATTCATTCTCACAAGTTCTGTTTTATGGAATGCCATCATGGCTAGATCAATCTGTATCTGAGATATTGAGCTATGGACGTCTAAAAGATCCACAAAATGTACTTCTCTTTTCTATGCCCGACTGGTTTGGTCCTATATACTAAGGAAAACATTTTTTTTGCCCTAAAAATGAAAAATGTATATTTTTTGTCCACCAAGCAAGTATCGGTCAATAGGTATTTTTTACCTTCAGGGCGGAATCTAATTGAGCTAGAAATTCGGGGAAGTCGATATTTCTATGCCTGCCTGTGTATTTTTTTTACTTTCAGTGATCTAAACGGAGTCAAATTGAGCTAAAAATTCGGGAACTTCAATATTTCATCAAGAGAATCATCAAAAGTGCTTGGACCTCACGAGAGGGTCCTGGAGACCCAAAATAGGGTAGGTGGCGCGCCCAACAAGGTGGGGCATGCCACCCTAGCTCTTTGGCCCTCGGTCGTCTGATTCGCCTGATTATTTTGCCCACCACCTTCGTTTGACCTAAAAACCCTACATATACGACCCCCAGGGCTTCCTCAAGGAGAGCACCACACGAACACATAAACACCAAAACAGAGGCTGAACCAGCTAAGATTAGAGAGGGAAACTCCACTGGATTCACCGCCGGAGGGATCTCCACCTTCTCCAACGTCTTCAACATCATCACCATGATGAAGGGGGAGTAGTACACCTCTAGACTATGGGTTTGTGGCAGTAGCTTGATCTATCTTTCTCTTGTTCTTCATAGATGTAGTACCATATGAGCTGCTCATGATTATGGTTATATATGTAATTTATATGTGGTGAATCTTTGTTCTATGATATTGATATATGATACTGGAATCTATTATGTGTAAGATGTATTGATAGATGCATGTCATGTACGTCATTCTTAAGTGTTTGTTTTGATCGAACTTGTATGCAAGAACATGGGTGGGGATAAGTGTGTATTAGAGGGAGTACCATGGTTGTACTGATTCAGTTGTGACAACAAATTCATGGTCTATTATGGTTTTTTTATCTTTTCCTTGGCTGCATCAGTAGGGATAAACTGAATGCATTTGCAATAGTTATCATGTGACAATTTTCATAATCGTGTTTGCTCAAGGTAGCATATTTGATATTTAAATATCGTGTCAAAGTAATTAAGGCTATGCTCTGTTATTTCTTAATTAAAGATTGCTTAGAGTTTTCCCTTTCTTGTGGAGTGTAAGAGAGATGTGTTGCATCATCTCTATGTTAGGACATGATACCCATATGAATTCTTATCAAACACCTACTGAAGTTCCACCAATATTATGTTATTGATGGATTGTTAATGTCCACTACAACTTAAAAAGAGAGTAGACAGATGAACTCATGAATCCCAGTCCATTTTTAATCATAAGAAACACCTTTCCAACACTTTTATCATACTTTCTATTTGCTGCAATTATTTAATACAAAAATACCAAAAATGCTTTGTTTGCTGAAACACACACAACACCCAAATACCACTAGCCTTTATTTTCTTTTATCTAGTTTACTTAGTTTTTTTACTTTACTTTGCTTTATCCTTGCATTTCCTAATATTTATACGAAACCTTGTGCTTGACAACCACACGGTGGAGAGGTCACAAAAGGCAAAACTTTATTCTGCGGGATTGCTAGAAGAGGAGAAAAGGAAGATAACTCAAGCCAACTCTTCGAGAGTTCGATATAAACCCTCGAGTCACCCTTGTTGGGAAAACCACACTCCCTACGTCACTTTGCACTTAGAGTCCCAAAGAATTGACGACATATGTGAGCTTCATCAGCATCCTACCGCTAGAATCAGCCTCATCCTCACTCCCCTCCCCACGACTCATGCCGAACATGTGCAGATACTGCCCACGGGCCTAGCCTTCGGGTATACCATCCACACAGGGGCGCCTCTCCTGCTGGTATTTGCAAGGAAGCGGCTCTATTACAGGAGCTCGTGCAGTTCTTGCTTGCCAGGGACACATAGTGGGAAGTTCCTTAGGTCCTGATGGCTCCTAGAGGGATGACCGCGACCAACCGCTTCGTGTGTCTCTTCCTCATGGGGCAGTTGGACCGTCTGCTCACTTGAAAATGAAGAAGAAAAATAAGAAGGAGAAGGTACATGTTGGTGGTACTGCGGCTTCCCTTAGTACGTCGGTCATCTACTTCACCGCAGCTTGGGGAGTCTCCTTAAACCTATAACCATCTTTCGGCTAACCAAGCCTCCTCCGTCCCTCCATGGCGACAGTGGCGGAGCCAGCTTGTGTAAGGGTGGGGCACGCCCCACCCTAGCATTTCCCATAGCACATACTTTAGTGAGAAATAAGAAAAAAACTAGAAAAGCTTGCTCATACATACATAAAGTTATTTTGGTTGCCCCACCCTAAGCAAAATTTCTAGATCCGCCAGTGCATGGCGATAAGGGGTAGTACATGAATATTGACTTGTTGTCCATCGTCTACGCCTTTTGGCCTAATCTTAGGCGCAAACTCACCCTCCGTGGGAGAACCGTGCGGAGGAAACCTTGGGTTTTCGGGGACATGGATTATAACCAATGTTCTCGCTACTCAAGCCGACATTCTCACTTCTGCATCATTGACCCTCACTTTCACGGTTTCTTCTCTCTAAGGCAGAACGCTCCCCTACTGATGCATTTTGACATCCCAAAGCTTCAGCAGATCCCTTAGCCCCATTAATCTTCAGCTCAAGGGATCTCGATCAGTGAGCTATTACACACTCTTTAAAGGGTGGAAACATCTAGGAAAACCTCCTGGTTTTTTTGCACCCCAACTCCTTTATCAATGAGCGGTCATTTAGGGGCCTTAGCTGGTGATACGGGTTGTTTCCCTCTGGACGATGAAGCTTATACCCCATCATCTCTCTAGCAGACTTTGACCCCTCTTATTTTTGGATCATATCTAGTATTCGAAGTTTTCTTCGTTTTGTTACCTCTCACGCAGCCCACACTAAAATTTTGCTTCACCACTGCATGTCCAGTCAACTACTTGGCCTCAACACATTGCAGGGAGAACCATCTAGCTCTAGGTTCGAGAGTAGCGTTTCACACATAACCACAACTCATTTGTTGATTCTTCAACATCAGTCAGTTCGGACTTCTGCTTAGTTTCATCAAAGCTTCATCCTGGTCATGGAAAGATCAGTCAGGTTCGGTTTCATAAGCAGTGACAATCACCCTATGAAGGCTCTATTTCGCTTTGGTTTCGGTGGGTTCCTTTACCTTAACCAAGCCACTACCTATGAGTCGTCGGGTCATTCTTCAACACACACGCTATCAGATATCACGTTCTCCTCCCACTGCTTGGGAGCACACCACGGTTTCACGTTCTATTTCACTACCCACTAGGGTTCTTTTCACCTTTCCCTCACGATACTACTTCTCTATCGGTAACCCATTAGTATTTAGCCTTGCAGGGTGGTCCTTGCTGATTCACCTGGGAGTCCACGTGCACAATGCTACTCGGGTCATAGCGTAAGCTAGTGATGCTTTCGGCTACTGGACTTTAGCCATATAGGGTAAGCTAGTCCTGTCCGCAAAATGTTGCCCCTACCAAGAGTTCCAAAGGTCCCCCCCCCCCGTGCTTACGATCTTACCGAAGAGAAAAATGAGGCCGTTGTCAAGAAACACAATTATGAACATTTTCATAAGGAGAAACCCAAGGCCCCAGCACCATACAAAGAGAAGCAAAAATCATATGCTCTTGATTTTCTGAACACACCATCGCAATATGACTTACACGAGAAGAAGGATGACTATACACGCACACTTGCGAGGGTAATTGAGGACAAGAAGGATAGTGCTGGTAAGAAGAAGGATAGTGCTAGCACGAGCAAATCATCAGCAAGAAGTGTAGCCGGGAAGAAATCAAGTTCAACAAGTGCACCCCTCAATGCCAAGCAAGCGACAGCAGGCAGAAAAGGAAAGGAAGTTTGCCAGCTCGGAGCACAGGCCAAACAATCGATCCCACTACTCAAAGTGTTGCACGTTCCCTCGGCGTGATTCATACTACTAAGGTTTATAGTGGATCAAAGCTTCTGTGATTCAATACTCTTTTCTTACAACTACAGGTGAGAGTCTTACCTGTATAAACATGTGAGAATCTTACCAATGTAATTCATGATGTCTATATATATATAAACATGTGCAGTTTAAACATTAAAATTGATAAGGGAATTGTTGAAGTTAGGGACCCATTGAATAGAGGCCTGGACGGGTTCCGCGACTTGCAGAAGATTCTCCAGACGTAATTTCAATCATTGCCGCGCTATATCTTTCGTGAGATGTCAATTAGTCATCCACTCATTCAATCATTCTTTTGCCTGGCAGGGTTTGGACATCTTTCAGGAAGAATATTACGGGTTACTTCGCAGAAAAGCTAACACGCAGAAAAGCTAACATTTACTATTGTACCGTGCGCCCAGCAGCCACAGGGGACAAATCTATGTGGATACTACGTTTGCGAGTCCATTCGCATGTTAACCACTGAGAAGCACAATGATAATAGATTCAACGTAAGCAATAACATTCACAACTTTAATTTATTATCGTTAATATTTCGTTATCAAGATTGATATAACCATATTCATCTCATTTTCCTATATAGGTCGACTTCATGCGGGAGAACCTCCAACCACAGGAACACATACTAGGAATTACGGAGGAACTGGCGGGATTTCTAATGAGAGAAGTAATAGACGACAACGGCCGGTTTAGTCCAAATAGGCGCCGGTAGTAGTGAGCTCCATGTATATGTATTAGTTCGAATAGACGACGGGCTTTTGTCCCGGTAGTAGTGAGCTCCATGTATATGTGTAAGGGGAATCTACGAATAGACTTTTGCTTCCAATATTTGTTTGCTCGATCTATATATAATAAATAAACCTGTACAACTTGTAGTAGCTTATAAATATATGCAACTTTTATTTTAAAATGAAAAAATGAAACAAACAGCAGCGTGCTGCGCGCGCCACGTAGAGGCCCTTTTGTCGCGGGTCGTCTTACAGCCCGCGACAAAAGGGTGTGTCCCCTGGGCGCCCCGCGCCTGCCACGTGGTGGAGCATATGTCGCGGGTGGTAAGCGACCCGCGACAAAAGGGTGGACCTTTTGTCCCGCCTCCGTTGTCGCGGCTCACCGCCCGCGACAAAAGGGGCTTATGGCCCGCGACATTAGGCATGTTCTCCACTAGTGTTTCGTTGAGGTCAGGGTTCATATATATGGTCTGATATCAAAATTTTAGGATCCACAACAAGAGATCTCGGGTAACAAATATGGAATCGAACATTATTTCAGGGAGTGATTATTTAGATGCCCAGAACACACAATATTTGTTGATTAATTGTTGACCAAGCCATAGAATCTTCAATATCTGGGTTTTAGGATTTGTGTATCAAGGCTGATATATTACGATCTGTTTTTTTGCATGTATATCGTTCGGTTCCGGTATTCTGTGTACATACCAGCCGAAGCTCGTCTGTCATCTTCTTTGTCGAAGGCGTTCGCTAGTACACGACCCATCATGTCGATGTCCACTGTCCTGTCCACCCTGCGCCGCGCCGGCTGCCAGAAGCTCTCCGCCTCAGCCATCGTCCCGAGGCGTTCAACCGGCTCCCACCTGCTCCGGATCCCTGAGTTCACCAAAGCCAGGAACACGGCGAAACACGGGGAGACGATGAGATCAGGCACGTTTGCAGTCGGCGGCCACGACTGGCGCATGTGTTGCTATCCAAAAGGCAACTGGATGTCGGAGGAGGACCACGTCGCCCTCTCCTGGGAACATGCTGGCCAGAAATGGCCCCCGCATATCATCCAACATGTCCAGTTCAGTATACTCGACCAGGCCATGAAGCCATCCTACACTCGAGCCAGCGAAGAAGACATCCACTATGCCCGCACCTGGGGTGCCTACGCCGACTTCATCAGCCACGAGGATCTCTACAAGGGCAAGTATCTCATGGACGACTGCCTCACCGTCCTGTGCGACCTCACCGTGGTCGTCACGGGAACAGAAGACCGCATAGAGGTTCCGTCGCTGCCGGCGCCGTTCGACCTGCAAGGGCAACTCACAGAAGCCATCTGGAACAGGGAACGGCCGGACGTGAAGATTGAGGTTGGCGGAGAGGCGCTCGCCGCGCACCGGTGGGTGCTCGAGGCCCGATCACCCGTATTCAAGACCGACCTCTCGCTCGCCTCCACGGCAACCACCGGCGAGGACGGCGCCACCGTCGAACTACGCGTCGACGACATGGACGCCGACGAGTTCAAGGCTCTGCTCCAGTTCATCTACACCGACTCGACTACCCTGCTGGACGCGCCTATAACCGCCGAGAAGCTGCTCGTCGCGGCGGACAAGTATGAGCTGGAGAAGCTGAAGCTCATGTGTGAGGAGGAATTGTGCCGGCACATCGGTATGAGCTCCGTGGCCTCATGTCTAGCATTGGCAGAGCGGCATCGTTGCCCCGTCCTCAGGGAGGCGTGCATGCGGTTCCTGTCCTCTGCTGGGAATCTGGCCGAAACGATCATGGCAATGCAAATGGATGGGTTTGGGCAGCTAAAGAAAGACTGCTCCTCTGCCTTGCTAGAGCTTGTCGTGAAGAGGATGGTAAAACTGGAGAAATGACTCAATAATTAAGGCTGGTATTGTGTTCTAGCAAACTAGCTAGACTAGTAGAGAATTGCTGGATATAATTGGTATCTTCTGATATTAATATATTTTCTTTATAAACAAAAGTAGAGGTGGTTTCCTTGGGGCTTCACCGCGGCGGCCGCTGCATTTCACCGTCACTCGGAGGAGGCAGGGGATTGGGTGGTGTGCGGGTAGGGGGAATTTTATAATTTACCACACATATTACTGGGAACCTCTATTATTTGCCACGGATAGGGAGACGGAATGATTTCTGAATTCCTGTAGGGGCTAAAGCGCACAGTGGCCGACTTACAATCATCGGCCATCACGGCAAAAGATCTCTATATCTGCACATACCAGCCTCGTTAAACAGCCATATATATAAGGGCACCACTAGTATTTACCTATATATAGCACAAATAGGCATTGAGCATCCATCCACTCCCTGATTTTCCGCACATATAGTTCATCTGCAAGCCGCGGTGGTCTCCTTCATCGACGCGCTACCCCATCATGTCCATGTCCGCTCTCTTGTCCGCCCTCCGCGGGGCCAGCCGGCCGAACCTCTCCGCTTCAATCGTCTCCGCCAAGATGGCGACCTTCTCCCATGTGCTCCGGATCGAAGGGTACACGCAAGTCAGGAAGATGGTGCCCAATGGGAAGGGGGTGAGATCTAGCACGTTCACCGTCGGCGGCCACGACTGGCGTATCAAGTGCTATCCAAACGGGTCCGCGGGACACGACGGCTACATCTCCCTCTTCCTGGAACATGCCAGCCACGCCAAAACCATTGACGCTATGGTACAGTTTCAGTTGAGTATACTAGACAACACGGGGTCCAGTATGCCGTCGTCCAGTACTGAACCCATTACGGAGCACAGCTTCTCGAGTACCAATCCTCTTAGTCTGGGATGGAGCGACTTCATGAAACACGAGGATCTGGAGTTCTGGACGAGGAGAGTCACCTCAAGGACGACTGCCTGACCCTTCTGTGCGACGCCACCGTCACAAGACTGCACACCGATGCCGACGAGTACATCGAGGTTGCAGCAGCGCTGGAACCTGCGCCCGTGACACCGACGTCGTTCGACTTGCCCGTGGACGTGAAGATCGAGGCCGGAGGAGAGACCTTCCACGCGCACCGGTGGGTACTTGAGGCCCGATCACCCGTCTTCAAAAAGGAACTATCGCTCGCCTCAATGGCCACCGGCACCGCAGAGCTACGCGTCGACGACATGGACGCCGAGATGTTCAGGACCTTGCTCCAGTTTATCTACACTGACTCGCCTCCCTTGCTCGAGGCCGCACCGACAGCCGAGAAGCTGCTCGTCGCGGCGGATAGGTATGGGGTTGAGAAACTGAAACGCATATGCGAGGAGGCGCTGTGCAAGCACATCGATATCAGCACTTTGGCTGCCACTCTAGAGTTGGCCGAGCGGCACCGTTGCACCGTGTTGACGGCGGCTTGCATGCAGTTCCTCTATAATTCAAGTAATCTGAAAGAATTCGTCGCGGCGGATGGGATCAATCAGCTAAAGGGACGTTTCCCCTCTACTCTGCTTAAGCTCCTGGGCAAAAACTGAACATCATGGCGCACATGTTTACATTTTGTATGATGCTGCCAAAACACGTGGGGGAACAATGATTGGCTTATGCTTTGTGTGTCGATTTAAATCAATATCATCACACTCTAATCATCAAGTTGCGTGACCCATCGAAACAAAATTGTGCATTTTTTTAATGTTTGTATTTTCGGTCTTAGTTGTTCAGGCCCTGTTTTGACAGTTCACTTTCCTCAAAACTAAAGTATTCGATAACCAGAATATTTCACTGCCAGGGCACCAAATACTACAATTACAAAGAAATATAACAACACCAAGCCTAATAGTTCACATTAGAATAGAGCAAACAAAATCATGAGCGGAGTACCAAATGCTTATATACATCCAGCGAAGTAGGAACTATATAGGATTAAAAGCACTTCCTGCTAAGAACAAACCATCACACTATCTGCAGTAGTATAACACAATACTAAAGCTACAAACCATGTTTTCTCTAGTAGCAATACAATAAGAACCTACAATCCGTTTATATAGCATATTTTTGTCTGTTCTTATCTAGTAGTGCACCACTGTAAGGATACGTTGCCCCTAAGTGTGTTTTTGGAAATTAATGACAATCCTCTATGGAGTAATGTTTTTATTGTGTTTGTATGAATGAATGTTCCATAGGTATTGCTTGTAGTCCATGTGTTGTATTTAAGTGTGGATGCCATGAAGATTGATATATGTACCTTTGTTATTAGCATCAAGATCATCGTTTTGAAAAGATACAAGTTTTACCAAGACTAAGAGTGAAGATTGAATTTAAATTAGTTAACACATGAAGCATAAAGAGCGTACCACTTTGGATCATGTGATCTTGTGGTACATGAGCTAACCCACTATATGTGCATTTGTGTTGTCTATGTGAATTAGGTATCTTGCCATGGTCTTCCATCAAGAATATGATCTCATACCGCCTATGTGAGGATGGCATGAAGTATGGATGTTATCAAGGTTGAGAAAGGCAAGTTCAAGGCGAGCATATCGAAGATATCATGCTTAAAGCTTGCGATCCATTTGGTGATAATGGACATGTGAAGATGTGCCTCAGTGAATCTATCCCATCATGGTGTATGGGGGAGCATTTGCGAGTCTTCACGAAGCAAACAATAATAAAGTGAGGCATTTCGACTTGAGTGAAGCTTGAAGCGTTATCATCAAGATCAAGCAGGATGCACAAGAAAAAGTTATGACCTTGCTAGGTTTTCCTTTTACCGGTCTCGTGGTGATTGTTGGGAGACCGGGTTATAGGATAGATAGCCGCACTATCAAGAGAGCTGTCGGTTGGGTAACTTGATCGCACCATCTTAGGGAGCTCAATCCATTACATACTATGCATCTCTATATTCTTGTTGCTTCTTGGTGTTTCTATGTGTGAGGTTCTTGAACTTGTTGCTAGCTTTTCAACATGCCCAAGTTCATCGAAAACGAAATCCGTATGCATCTTTTGGTGCATTTTCGAGTTTGAACGTCTTTACCGTTTCATGACGATGAGAGGCTCCATCACTAAAATCATATAAAAACTTTCCGTGAGGAGTCTTTGTATTTCGAACAAAATATTCGTCATTATCTTTCCAACAAAATTTGACGTTGGGTTCTATTCGTTGTTATATTTCCAACAAAATTAGTTTTATCTTAATCGGAGTTCGGGAACTACGTGAGAAGAGCTTTTAGTTCTCGGAGAAAATGGTCTTTTGAGAAAATTCTAGCAACCCAGCATAGAGACCGGCCTACTGATAGTCTGATACGTCTCAAACGTATCTATAATTTCTTATGTTCCATGCTAGTTTTATGACAATACTCACATGTTTTATATACACTTTATATCATTTTTATGCATTTTTCGGTACTAACCTATTAACAAGATGCCGAAGCGCCAGTTCCTGTTTTCTGCTGTTTTTGGTTTCAGAAATCCTACACAGGAAATATTCTCGGAATTGGACGAAACAAAACCCCACGGCCCTGTTTTTCACGGAGGATTCCAGAACACCGAAGAAGAGTCGGAGGCGGCCAGCAGGGGGCCCACCCCACAGGGCGGCGCGGCCAGGCCCTAGGCGCGCCGGCCTATGGGGAGGCCACCCCCTGGCTCCCCCGACGCTGCCTCTTCGCCTATATAATCCTTCGTATCGGAAAACCCTAGTACCGAGAGCCACGATACGAGAGAAGTTACTGAGACGCCGCCGCCGTCAACCCCATCTCGGGGGGTTCTGAATATCACCTCCGGCACCCTGCCGGAGAGGGGAATCATCATCGGAGGGCTCTACATCACCATGCCCGCCTCCGGACTGATGCGTGAGTAGTTCATCCTTGGACTATGGGTTCATAGCAGTAGCTAGATGGTTGTCTTCTCCTATTATACCATCATGTTTAGATCTTGTGAGCTGCCTATCATGATCAAGATCATCTATTTGTAATGCTACATGTTGTGTTTGTTGGGATCCGATGAATATGGAATACTATGTCAAGTTGATAATCGATCTATCATATATGTGTTGTTTATGATCTTGCATGCTCTCCGTTGCTAGTAGAGGCTCTGGCCAAGTTGATACTTCTAACTCCAAGAGGGGGTATTTATGCTCGATAGTGGGTTCATGCCTCCTTTGAATCCGGGACAGTGACAGAAAGTTCTAAGATTATGGATGTGTTGTTACCACTAGGGATAAAACATCAATGCTTTGTCTAAGGATATTTGTATTGTTTACATTACGCACAGTACTTAATGCAATTGTGCATTTGTTTGCAACTTAATACTGGAAGGGGTGCGGATGCTAACCCGAAGGTGGACTTTTTAGGCATAGATGCATGCTGGATAGCGGTCTATGTTCTTTGTCGTAATGCCATAAGTAAATCTCATAGTAGTCATCATGATATGTATGTGCATTGTTATGCCCTCTCTATTTGTCAATTGCCCAACTGTAATTTATTCACCCAACATGTTATTATTAAGTAACAGTAAGATGGAACTACCTAGGCCTCTCCACAGCGATTTAACCTTGACCGCCGTCCGATCATTGTGTACCAATGCACAGGATGGTTCCTTCGTTGCGTTGCGTAGCTTCTCTTGGGCCTCTCTTACCGTGTCACTTCGTTGCTGCGGCTAGAGCAAAATAACTGGGCTGCTACGCCACGAATCAATCTAGACGCTTTCTCGTGCACTGGGCCAATATGTCCTTGGCGGCCCAGATAATTCTTCTTTGTTTCCAGGTTGTGGCTGTGGACCGTTGCGGCAGAGCCCGACCATCTGAATTTCTACCTGCATGGGCCTCTAAATCCTGGTTGGCATCCTTCTCGTTCGCCGCCTCCCCTTCTTCTTTACTCGTCGGGTCCTGAAACCGGCGCCGGCGACGTAATAATGGGGAGAAGCTTGATAGTCTTCCTCCCGTAACCGTCCCTGTCCATTGGACGCGATTTTTTTTAAAATAATACGAAATATTTTATATTTTTTAGGAATATCGCGCGATTTAAATCATTTTCGATTCTGTGACTCGGTGGGACACACGTCGACCGATCGGTCATCCACAAGCCGATCGGCCGTCTGTCGACCGATAGGTGGTGCCCAGGTCTCCCGGCCAGCCGGGCTGCGGTCGGTCATTAGCCGTCCGATCGGCCTAGGGTTGTCCAGCGAGAAGATTGAAGCCATGCGCATGGACAGCCACAAATTGAGCCAGCTCTCACGTACCACAGTGCCGCTGATCCCATTCTATCTCCTCTTTTCAACGAAACCAGCCTAGCTAGCTCTATGTAAGGGCATTTTTAATGGGGTGACGCTTTTCGGACGCTTAAATTATCTGTGAGCGTTCATTTCTGTCGCTCCGTGGGTGAACTTGTCCCACCCCGTGTGCAGGTATATCTTGCCCTGCCCGTCGAACCCAAGACCTCAAAAGGCCACCGATAGACGTTGCAGTTGGCCTCCCGTAGCTGCAACTGGGCCGACTCGACGCCATCGATGAACTTGTTCGGGAGCCGCTTGATGAAGAGTGGGTCGTCGTCGATGCGGAGGAGGAACTCGAAGCAGCGCTCCTCCTGCGAAGACGAGAAAGACGCAGGCGACGGCGACCGTGGGGCCGTAGCTGCTCCACCACGGCGGCCCCTGTCGCGGCCCCGGGGGCGCCCAGGCCTGCGGCCTCGACCGCCTCACCGGCCACCAGGACCCACCATGGACTTCCTCGCGGGCCTGGCTGCGTCACAGGAAGAGCTAGACGGTGCTACGGTGGAGCTTGTGGCGGCTAGAATTTGTGTGGAGGAGTGGATGAGGAAGAAGAGCGCGCGCCCTCTTATATTGGCCGGAGGCAGGCATTGGCCGCGAGACGCGTGGCGACGCCATTACTGCGTTGGCGGAGGTGGGCGGCGGCTGCTCGGTAGGCGAGGCATCGCCATTAACGTGGCGCAGACTGCCGAAACGACGCAGCGACGCTAGTCGATGGCGCGCCGGAGAAGACCCATCAAGCCAGGGTCGCCAACGTCCGCAAGACGCGAGCAGACACCTTGCGCGTCCACGCAGCATCCGCAGAGACGCATCCCAGACGCATATTTGAGCCAGTTTTCCGTCGCCGCTGATAGCCCGGTCACTTTCCGTCGTCCCGTTGCAGTAGGGACCCAACACATTTTTCGGTCCGGCGGATGCAAACGGTCGCTCAGCGGACGTTTGCGTCGCGCGTTGGAGATGCCCTAACTTAGCTAGTACAGTGAATTGTTAGCTCACACGGTACGGTGAACAGCTAGTGCGGTGAATGGACGCTACGTATTTTAATTAGTGTGAGGGCATCTCCAGCGGGCCGACGCATTTTGGACGTCCGAAATATCCGTTTGCGTCGGTCCGCGGACGCGATATGGCCCAGGGCGACCGTTTGCGTCTGGGGTACCTCCAGCGGTGCGATATATGGTGGACACCGGCGGGGGCGACGGACACACCTCAAGCTAAACCCTACCATCCATCCATGGCCGGCCACATTAGTTGGGAGCACGTTGTTCACATGTGCCGCCAGCTCCACCCGGAGGAGGAGGAGGTAGCCGCCGCCGGACATCGCGGACGACGCCCCCCCCCCCCCCCCCGTGCCAAGCCGCTTCGAGTGCGTCGGCGACCAGCGGGTTCTGCTCGCGTCCTTCGAGTCCCTGGCTGGGGACGCCCAGCGCCGTCAGGCTTGGGTGGCGGAGGATGAAGCCCACAGCTATGCGATGGCCATGGCTCGGGGGTTAATGTGCTCCGACCTGGACCCGCTCCAGTGTAGGGGCCCTTCTCCCGCGCGGGTCGAGCAGGAGAACCGGGAGTTGGAGGTCTCCATCGCTGAAGGAGATATGCCCTAGAGGCAATAATAAAGTGGTTATTATTTATATCTTTATGTTTATGATAAATGTTTATATGTCATGCTATAATTGTATTAACCGAAACATTAGTACATATGTGATATGTAAACAACAAAGAGTCCCTAGTATGCCTCTTAACTAGCTTGTTGATTAATGGATGATTAGTTTCATAATCATGAACATTTGATGTTATTAATAACAAGGTTATATCATTGTATGAATGATGTAATGGACACACCCAATTAAGCGTAGCATAAGATCACGTCATTAAGTTATTTGCTATAAGCTTTCGATACATAGTTACCTAGTCCTTATGACCATGAGATCATGTAAATCACTTATACCGAAAAGGTACTTTGATTACACCAAACGCCACTGCGTAAATGGGTGGTTATAAAGGTGGGATTAAGTATCCGGAAAGTATGAGTTGAGGCATATGGATCAACGGTGGGATTTGTCCATCCCGATGACGGATAGATATACTCTGGGCCCTCTCGGTGGAATGTCGTCTAATGTCTTGCAAGAATATGAATAAGTTCATAAGAGACCACGTACCACGGTACGAGTAAAGAGTATTTGTCAGGAGACGAGGTTGAACAATGTATAGAATGATACCGATGATCAAACCTCGGACAAGTAAAATATCGCGTGACAAAGGGAATTGGTATCGTATGTGAATGGTTCATTCGATCACTAAAGTCATCGTTGAATATGTGGGAGCCATTATGGATCTCCGGATCCCGCTATTGGTTATTGGTCGGAGTGAGTACTCAACCATGTCCGCATAGTTCGCGAACCGTAGGGTGACACACTTAAAGTTGGATGTTGAAATGGTAGAACTTGAATATGGAATGGAGTTCGAATATTTGTTCGGAGTCCCGGATGAGATCCCGGATGAGAAAAGTCCGGAAGAAACCACCAAGGAAGGCGGAGTCCCGGTGGGACTCCACCTCCCATGGCCGGCGGAGTCCCGGTGGGACTCCACCTCCCATGGCCGGCCAACCCTAAGGGGAAGGAGTCCCAAGTGGACTCCCCAAGGGGGGCCGGCCACCCCCTCCCAAGGAAGGTGGAACTCCCACCTCTAGTGGGAGTCCTAGCTTGGGTAGGTTTCATGAGTTATGGAAGGTTTTGGTTTGGGGTCTTATTCGAAGACTTGTAGACCAACTCTTGGGTGTTCCACCTATATAATGAGGGCCAAGGGGAGGGGGCCGGCCACCCCAAGCACCACAAGGTGGCCGCACCACTAGATGGCCGGCGCCCCCCTCTCCCCAAACCCTAGCCGCCCCACTATTCCTTCTTTCCCGCACGCTTAGCGAAGCTCCGCCGGAGTTCTCCACCGCCACCGACACCACGCCGTCGTGCTGTCGGATTCAAGAGGAGCTACTACTTCCCCTGCCCGCTGGAACGGGGAGGTGGACGTCGTCTTCATCAACAACCGAACGTGTGACCGAGTACGGAGGTGCTGCCCGTTCGTGGCGCCGGTGATCAAGATCTTCTACGCGCTTTTGCAAGCGGCAAGTGAACGTCTACCGCAGCAACAAGAGCCTCATCTTGTAGGCTTTGGAATCTCTTCAAGGGTGAGACTCGATAAACCCCTCGTTGCTACCGTCTTCTAGATTGCATCTTGGTTTGGATTGCGTGTTCGCGGTAGGAAATTTTTTGTTTTCTATGCAACGTTATCCTACAATCGCCGCCAGGGACGAAGCGGTGACGGCGGCGGCTAGGGACAGGGCCCGCTTCATCGCCGACGTGGCGGCGGCCCAGGCGAACGAGGACGCGGCGGCGGCGGTCCAGGCGGCGGTGGAGGAGGAGGATGCCCGGGCGGCCGCGAAGGCGGCGGCTACCCAGGTGGCGTTGGCCCAGGCGGAGGCCCTGTGGGACAGCTCCCTGGCCGAGGCCCTCGAATGCCGCAGGCGGCAGGACGAGATGTCTATTCGCCAGCGTGCGCAGCGCGCGGAGTGCGCGAAGCACTCCCGCTTCAACGACGGCGCCGGCCCTTCCAGCGGCCAGTAGTAGGGCGCGCGACTGCGAGTAACCGAGGCCGGTGTAGGGCCAGATTTGCGTCTCCGCGAAAGACCCGATCATCTTGCGTCGTCCCGCCGGAGGTGGTGCTAGACGCATTTCCGGTCACGGCGGACACAAACGGTTAGCATCCGTTCGCGTCGCATCGCTGGAGATGCCCTGAGTATGTGTGCTAATCAGCTGGACAACAGCAGGTACTTAGAAGTGGTGGGCTGCTAGCTGCGAAGACGTGTGCTAATTAGCCGGGCAGCTGTAGAGGTGGTCGGCTGCTAGCTGGCCGATTGGCCTGCTGCTGGCCGGTCGGTCCGCTGCGGCCGATCGGCCTGGAGCTGATCAATTTCTGACACGACGTAGGGAAACCGCCTGGCCGACAGTCTAAATGGTTTCCGGTAGACTGATCGGTCGACTGAAAACCGACCTGAGTCACATATCTGAAATTTTTTCAAAACGCGTGACATTCATAAAATTTATGAAATAATTCGTATTATTTTAAAAGAATTCGCTCCATTGGACTACCCTAATCAGATTCAGAGTTCCTCATATATGTTACTTGCAATAGGGTTTCTCTTTTCCTTATATATGCTGCTTGCAATAAGGTGTCTCTGGCAGCAATGTTCTTTTTTCGAAAATGTGGTATCAATGTTCTTGAAGTTAGTTTTTACGTTGACCCATTGTTTGCTTCCTCCTTATTCTGTCATCGGCGCTCACATCACGCTTTACGCAGTAAACTTATTTGTTTGTAGTTTATTTCAGGGGTGCTCACTGGTTCGGATTTCTCATCTGAGAAAATAGAATCACGGGGCCTGCGTTGGGGATGGTGGTGGCTGCTTCCTTCTCCTCGCGTTCTCACTTCTTCCTTCCCAGGAACACGTCAGCCTCTATGGCAGATCGAGAAAAATGACCTGGGGGTTGAGTCGCGAAGTCCGTGTGAGACCACTCACCAATGCCCGTGTATCTCAGCGGCGACGGCGCGCGGACTGCAGGCGGTTGGGAGGAATTTTTCGCCACAGTTAACGGCGCCGGCGGTGGCCGCCGTGACACCGCTTGAACTGGCCTGTGAACACAGGCAGCCCCGATCTGGAGCCCCGAGCTTACGAGTTACGAGGCAAACTACATATTCCCAGGATCAAATCTGGTTGCCTCTTGATTGGGCAATTTCTCCATCCCTTGTATGATAATAAGGTAAGGTTCCTATTCTGGTAAGATTTCTTCAAAAGGATTGACGGCGGCTTGTTCATGTTCTGCAGAAAAAAATATAGAATATGAATATTCCACTCTGTTTATTTGTCAGTATTTATTTGTCACGTTTTGTTCTTAAGGCTGAGCAGGTTGCATCAATTGGGGTAGAACCTTTGTCAGCTGAAAAAACAAAACGTGTTGTGCAGCATCGTGGGATGTATTTCGTTTGGTCCAATAGCTTTGCCAACTGTCGGTGATCATAGCTCATGTTTTACTCATGAACCTATTACCAGCTCTGAAGGATGTATTTTTTATATCCGGTTAAATGATTAATTTTGGCAGAATATATTGATTACAGCTTTCAACATCTTGCATAGGTTATTTTCTTGATGTAAGCCATTTCTCTAATAGTGTTGGCCTTTGGAGTCTATCTGAAGGCGCTCTATCATGCTATACAGATTTCATATCCTGTACTCCATATCATAAATTTAATATGCAGGAACCAAGTTGAAATTGAGGGTGTATCATCCCAAAAAAAAAAAAAAAAAAAAAAAAAAAAAAATTTGAGGGTGTACAATAGTTTGATGCCTTCAGCCTCCAAGAGAACCTTCCTATAGAGGCATCTACCCAGACGGCATAACCTTCTCAAAGGCATCTACTTGTTCCTTTTCCTACTGCTTACAGTTTGTATCTCGGGCATCTTATAGAAATACAAATACTTTTATCAATCAATTTTTGTAGGAGGAGAATTTACTATGATTGAGTTAGGAAAGAGGCTCTGCAGTGAAAGTGATGAAGATAATTCTAAAGCTTTCGAGGAGAAACATGTTTTCACACAAGGTGAAATCAGCTAATCTGCTAATACACTAATCATAGAATGAAGTAAGCTATCTTTAGCTCTCTTTTTTTGCGAGGTAATTATATTCAGTGTTTGCCAGTGAGAACATACATTACTGTTTTGCCTTTTGTCAGTTAACTCAATGAATTGGAATCTCTCATCAAATAGGAAATGCAATGTTGTGAATGATTTTAATTATCCTTGCAATTTACAGGGGATGGACTTGTTTGTTCAGTTTCTCTCTTTCAAGATAAAATACATATTGTTTGTCTCTTACACAGGAAAATTACTAGAGCCATTGGCTGAGAAAAAAGGTTCCAATCTTTAATATGAGTTAAATCCTTTCCGTTAAGTTGGCATACGATATGTGATGTGACTGATGTTAGAAATTTATTTTGTCTGAGTAAAGATAAGCTAGATTTTTTTCAAGAAACAACTATTTTGGTGAGCGAGCAAAATACAAGATGCCATGCAATCTGTTAGTGATTTATAATCGAACGCAAATTTGGTGCCCTCTCAGTTTTAAAATATTTGAAAATTATACTTCTATGTTTCAAAAAAGCATAAATTTATTTCAAGAGTACATAAACATGTCCTGAATACTCCTGCAAATTTCTGGTAGAAATCGTGTTGTATTTTGAGCTAAACGGAAAAAAAATGGCTGTGTATAGAGATAGTGTTTGCCAGAAATTTGTCATTTCTATATAGGTCATAATACAACATATTTTCCTCCGAAGTTTCTACCGTACATCCAGAAGATTTTATGTATGTGCGTATTTAAGTTCAGATGTTTTGGAATTCCAAAAATATGTTTCTTTACCCAAGAGTACTGATACTCATGTGCCAAAGGCACTTTTCGTGTTTAATCTATTTTCCTGTATATGCCAACATTCTGCTCTCTGAACAACAAAGTCGCCCCGAAATCACCTGATGTGGCAAGTGGGCATGTGCAAAGTCAAGCTGTTGAAATAAGAAAAGCCATAGAGGTTTGCCGATTTCTTGCAATTTATTTTACGGTATCCTCAATTGTGATCATAGGTGTTGTGTACAAGGTCAAACATTAGTGTGGTCCTATTGTAAAATAAAAAAGTATTTACTAAAAAAGTATTTACTAATTAAAAAATCATTAGTGTTGCATCACTCATCTAAGCATGGTCAAAACTTCATGTGTTTTCGATATATCGTCACTTGTAAAGTTCCGCTTTTTCAGGTATTTCTATTTTAACTTCTTATATGGATGGGCGCGGCAACGCGCGCTTCTAATGATCTAGTTTATCTTATTGGAGAGACACCACTAGTGAACTGTGGACCCCGGTCCATTCTTTTACATCTGAAATACAACCTACTGCAATCACTGTTCTCTATTGTTCTTTGCAAGCAAACATCATTCTCCACACCATACGTTTAATCCTTTGTTTTCAGCAAGCCGATGAGATTGACAACCTCACTGTTAAGTTGGGGCAAAGTATCTTGATTGTGTTGTGCAGGTTCCACGTTGGCGCCGGAATCCCTGGTGTTGCGCCGCACTACACTCCTTCACCAACAACCTTCACGTGGCCTTCATCTCCTACTGGTTCGATAACCTTGGTTTCTTACTGGGGGAAAACTCGCTGTTGTACGCATCATACCTTCCTCTTGGGGTTCCCAACGGACGTGTGCTTCACGCGTCATCAAGCACTTTTTTGGCGCCGTTGCCGGGGAGATCAAGACACGCTGCAAGGGGAGTCTCTCACACCCAATCTCTTTACTTTGTTTATTGTCTTGCTTTATTTTATTTTTTGTCTTGTTTGCTTTCTTTATATCAAAAACACACAAAAATTAGTTACTTGTTTTACTTTATTTAATTCGGTTTGCTTTACTTATTTTTATTATTGTTAAAATGAATACTACTGAGAACACTAAGTTGTGTGATTTCACTAGCACCAATAATAATGATTTCATATGCACTCCTATTGCTCCACTACTTTGCTACAGCAGAATTTTATGAAATTAAACCTGCTTTACTAAATCTTGTTATGAGAGAGCAATTTTCTGGTGTTAGTACTGATGATGCTGCTGCCCATCTTAATAATTTTGTTGAACTTTTTGAAATGCAAAAGTATAAGGATGTAGATGGGGACATTATAAAACTGAAATTGTATCCTTTCTCCTTAAGAGGAGAAGCTAAAGATTGGTTGCTATCTTTGCCTAAGAATAGTATTGATTCATGGACTAAATGTAAAGATGCTTTCATTGGAAAATGATACGTCTCCAACGTATCTATAATTTCTGATGTTCCATGCTTGTTTTATGACAATACCTACATGTTTTGTTCACACTTTATGTTATTATTATGCATTTTCCGGAACTAACCTATTGACAAGATGCCGAAGTGTCAGTTCCTGTTTTCTGCTGTTATGGTTTCAGAAATCCTAGTAAGGAAATATTCTCGGAATTGGACGAAATCAACGCCCAGTATCTTATTTTTCCACGAAGCTCCCAGAACACCAGAGAGAGACCAGAGGGGAGCCAGGGGGGCCCCATGATGTCTACGGGTGCTTCTATTCTTGTAGACAGTGTTGGGCCTCCAAGAGCAGAGGTTTGTAGAACAGCAGCAAATTTCCCTTAAGTGGATCACCCAAGGTTTATCGAACTCAGGGAGGAAGAGGTCAAAGATATCCCTCTCATGCAACCCTGCGATCACAATGCAAGAAGTCTCTTGTGTCCCCAACACACCTAATAGGTGCACTAGTTCGGCGAAGAGATAGTGAGATGCAAGTAATATGGATGAGTATGAGTGGTAATAGCAATCTGAATAAAATATGGCAGCGAGTAAACATGCAACACAACAGTAAACAAACGGAGATTCGATGCTTGGAAGCAAGGCCCAGGGATCCGACTTTCACTAGTGGACACTCTCAACAATGATCACATAATAGGACTACTCTACACCCTCTTGTTGGATGATGAACACCACTAACTGTGTGGGATTACACGAACCCTCGATGCCGGAGTTAACAAGCTCCACAATATTCAATGTTCATATTTAAATAACCTTAGAGTGTAAGATAGATCAACACAATCACACCAAGAACTAACATAGCATGCACACTTGTCACCATCACACTATGAAGGAGGCATAAATCACATCAATTCTTATCATAGCAATAGTTAACTTCATAATCTACAAGAGATCACAATCATAAACCACGCCAAGTACTACACGATGCACACACTATCACCATTACACCGTGCGGGAGGAATAGACTACTTTAATAACATCACTAGAGTAGCACATAGATGATATTCAACTAGATCACATAAAGAGAGAGATGAACCACATAGCTACGGCGGAGCCCTCGGCCCGGGGGTGAATTACTCCCTCCTCATCATGGAGACAGCGATGGCGGTGAAGATGGCGGTGGAGACGGCGGTGGAGATGACTCCGGGGGCAATTCCCCGTCCCGGCGGAGTGCCGGAACAGAGACTTCGTCCCCGGATTGGAGTTTCGCGATGTGGCGGCGCCCACGGAGTCTTTCCGGGTTTCGTCAAGAGGTGTCGAAGTTTTAGGTCACGACGGCTTAAATAGGCGAAGAGGCGGAGTCGGAGGGGCCACGGGGTGCCCACACGGTAGGGGGCGCGCCCCCTTGGGCCGCGCCGCCCGTGGGGGTGGGGCCCCCCGGCTCCCCTCTCGTCTTTCTCCGGTGCTCTGGAAGCTTCCGGGAATTATAAGGTCTTCGGTCTTGATTTCGTCCGATTCCGAAAAATATTTCTTTACTAGGATTTCTGAAACCAAAAACAGCAGAAAACAGCAACTGGCCTTTCGGCATCTCGTCAATAGGTTAGTTCCGGAAAATGCATAAATATGACATAAAGTATGCATAAAACATGTAGATAACATCAGTAATGTGGCATGGAACATAAGAAATTATCGATACGTCGGAGACGTATCAGCATCCCCAAGCTTAGTTCTCGCTCGTCCCGAGCAGGTAAACGATAACAAAGATAATTTCCGGAGTGACATGCCATCATAACCTTGATCATACTATTGTAAGCATATGTAATGAATGCGGCGATCAAAACAATGGTAATGACATGAGTAAACAAATGAATCATAAAGCAAAGACTTTTCATGAATAGTACTTCAAGACGAGCATCAATAAGTCTTGCATAAGAGTTAACTCATAAAACAATAAATCAAAGTAAAGGTATTGAAGCAACACAAAGGAAGATTAAGTTTCAGCGGTTGCTTTCAACTTGTAACATGTATACCTCATGGATAATTGTCAACATAGAGTAATATAACAAATGCAATATGCAAGTATGTAGGAATCAATGCACAGTTCACACAAGTGTTTGCTTCTTGAGGTGGAGAGAGATAGGTGAACTGACTCAACATAAAAGTAAAAGAAAGGCCTTCAAAGAGGAAAGCATCGATTGCTATATTTGTGCTAGAGCTTTTATTTTGAAAACATGAAACAATTTTGTCAACGATAGTAATAAAGCATATGTATCATGTAAATTATATCTTACAAGTTGCAAGCCTCATGCGTAGTATACTAATAGTGCCCGCACCTTGTCCTAATTAGCTTGGACTACCGGGATCATCGCAATACACATGTTTTAACCAAGTGTCACAAAGGGGTAACTCTATGCCGCCTGTACAAAGGTCTAAGGAGAAAGCTCGCATTTTGGATTCCTCGCTTTTGATTATTCTCAACTTAGACATCCATACCGGGACAACATAGACAACAGATAATGGACTCCTCTTTAATGCATAAGCATGTAGCAACAATTAGTGTTCTCATATGAGATTGAGGATATATGTCCAAAACTGAAACTTCCACCATGATTCATGGCTTTAGTTAGCGGCCCAATGTTCTTGTCTAACAATATGCATGCTCTAACCATTAAAGTGGTAGATCTCCATTACTTCAGACAAGACGGACATGCATAGCAACTCACATGATATTCAACAAAGAGTAGTTGATGGCGTCCCCAGAAACATGGTTATCGCACAACAAGCAACTTAATAAGAGATAAAGTGCATAAGTACATATTCAATACCACAATAGTTTTTAAGCTATTTGTCCCATGAGCTATATATTGTAAAGGTAAAGAATGGAAATTTTAAAGGTAGCACTCAAGCAATTTACTTTGGAATGGCGGAGAAATACCATGTAGTAGGTAGGTATGGTGGACACAAATGGCTTAGTGGTTGGCTCAAGGATTTTGGATGCATGAGAAGTATTCCCTCTCGATACAAGGTTTAGGCTAACAAGGTTATTTGAAACAAACACAAGGATGAACCGGTGCAGCAAAACTCACATAAAAGACATATTGTAAACATTATAAGACTCTACACCGTCTTCCTTGTTGATCAAAACTCAATACTAGAAATTATCTAGACTTTAGAGAGACCAATTATGCAAACCAAATTTTAGCAAGCTCTATGTATTTCTTCATTAATAGGTGCAAAGTATATGATGCAAGAGCTTAAACATGAGCACAACAATTTCCAAGTATCAAATTATCCAAGACATTTTATCAATTACTACATGTAGCATTTCCCAATTCCAACCATATAACAATGAACGAAGCAGTTTCAACCTTCGCCATGAACATTAAAAGCTAAGAACACATGTGTTCATACGAACCAGCGGAGCGTGTCTCTCTCCCACACAAGCATGAATTTATTCAAACACAAACAAAAACAAAAACAAAAACAAACAGACGCTCCAAGTAAAGTACATAAGATGTGACTGAATAAAAATATAGTTTCAAGAGAAATGACCTGATAAGTTTGTCGATGAAGAAGGGGATGCCTTGGGCATCCCCAAGCTTAAATGCTTGAGTCTTCTTGAAATATGCAGGGATGAACCACGGGGGCATCCCCAAGCTTAGACTCTTCACTCTTCTTGATCATAGTATATCATCCTCCTCTCTTGACCCTTGAAAACTTCCTCCACACCAAACTCGAAACAAACTCATTAGAGGGTTAGTGCATAATCAAAAATTCACATGTTCAGAGGTGACACAATCATTCTTAACACTTCCGGACATTGCACAAAGCTACTGGAGGTTAATGGAACAAAGAAATCCATCCAACACAGCAAAAGAGGCAATGCGAAATAAAAGGCAGAATCTGTCAAAACAGAACACTCCGTAAAGACGAATTTTAAAATGGCACCAGACTTGCTCAAATGAAAATGCCCAAATTGAATGAAAGTTGCGTACATATCTGAGGATCACGCACGTAAGTTGGCATATTTTTCTGAGCTACCTACAGAGAGGCAGGTCGAAATTCGTGACAGCAAAGAAATCTGTTACTGCGCAGCAATCCAAATCTAGTATCAACCTTTCTATCAAAGACTTTACTTGGCACAACAAATGCAATAAAATAAGATAAGGATAGGTTGCTACAGTAGTAACAACTTCCAAGACACAAATACAAAATGAAAGTACTGTAGCAAAATAAACACATGGGTTATCTCCCAAGAAGTTCTTTCTTTATAGCCATTAAGATGGGCTTAGCAGTTTTTATGATGTACTCGCAAGAAATAGTATTTGAAGCAAAAAGAGAGCATCAAGAAGCAAATTCAAAACTCATTTAAGTCTAACCCACTTCCTATGCAAAGGAATCTTGTACACAAATGAATTCATGAAGAACAAAGTGACAAGCATAGGAAGATAAAACAAGTGTAGCTTCAGGATTCTCAACATAAAAAGGGGAAACTTAATATTATTAAGCCCTCTCTCGTAATAACTTTCAGTAGCATCATTGATGAAATCCACAATATAACCATCACTTAAAACATTCTTATCATGGTTCATATGCATAAAGGTATCATTAATTTTGGCATAAGAAGAATTCTTCTCATTAATAGTAATTGGAGCAGGATTATTATCAAGAATTTGAGCATGGTAAACAAGTTGCATATTAAGAGAATTGTTTTTGGCAATCCAATCATAACTATGACAAGTTTCATAAGGATAGTTATAACCTATATCATAGCATTCTTTATAATAATCATTAAAGGTCGGAGGCACGGTGTCATCATAAGAAATAGAATAGTTATCTTTCACGATCGGTTTATACGTGACCATACCATCATTGTTATTAGAAGGAGATGTATCAAACACATAATGATCAGTAGCAAAAGGATTTTCAAACACCTCTTCCCCAAGCTTAGAGCTTTCTATATCATTATGGGAGGAAGCATGGATAGCATCGATACTATGGCAATTATTATCATCATCATTTTCGGAATTAGTTTCCCGGAGATTTGCAATATCAAAAGTAGTGTGCTCATTCAAATCATGATCACTAATGTATGTAAAGGGCATAGGAAGATCATTGTATTCAGATTCATTATCATAATAATCATTAGGAGCAACATACTTACAATTACCTAGCGTTATCTCATTCACGCGGGGATATGCCGTTACCTCTTTCTCTTTATTCTCCTTCTTCCTCTTCTTCTTCTTCTTCGTTCCTTTCTTCTTCTTCTTCTCCTCCTTCTCCTCGTTCCCTTCTTTAGGAGGAACAGGCTTGAAAGGTGGCTTGTCCGCATAACCTGATTTACTTTCAGAAACAATAGAAGAAACTTGGGAGGATTCCTCCTTTTCATTAATTAGTTCAAAACACACAGCGGTCCTATCATATTTTGGCAAGGTGTCATCTTCTAAAATATTTTGTATGTAAGTATTTGTATGGCTATTATCAATGCAATAAGAAAAACACCCATGGAGGACATCATCAATATCAAGATCATTAATATCTAACAAAGAAATTTTCCTTGATAACTCTTCACACCACAAAAATAAAGTGAGTTCATCATGCTGATTAGGAGTAATTTCATCATCACAATACAAATTTGCAGCACTTATTGGGTTCAAATTATCATTGGTGGAGCATTGAAAATTAAAATGACCCACTTCATGGCAAACTTCACAAATAAAAGGATAGAGGGCACAAACTTTTTTACCAAGATCATCTAGAGCCCTAACCCACTTTCTAGTTTTTTCATTAATATGATGGATACAATATTCATCTTTGATTTGATTAATTCCACAAGGTCTATGCATTCCACAAAAATTAACATGCTTATAGGAAATAGCATTCTTAGGAGTTTGAGCATGCTTATTGCAATCATTAACAACAATTTCATCTTTCATGCAAGCCTCTTTAAAAGGTTCATGATACTTATCAAAATTCTTTTTAGGCAATTCAAAATGAGAAGCAAAGGCTTTATAAAGATTTGCAGCAACTTGAGAGTCAAGACCATAAGTAGCACTCATATCTTGGAATTTATCAGTATCCATAAAAGCTTCAATGCATTCATAATCATAATTTATACCTGACTCTTCACCTTTGTTGTTCTCCCATCCTTCAGCATTCTCCTCAATCCGATCAAGAAGATCCCACCTAGCTTCAACCTCCTTGCTTGTGAAAGATCCCTCCGAACAGGCATCCGGATAGTCCTTGTGTTGTCCCGAAAGCCTCGCATAAAAATTGTTAACAATAACATTACGGGGAGCTCATGAATGGGACATTTGAGCATTAGTGACTTCAATCTCCCCCATGCTTGAGAAATACTCTCTCCATCACAAGGATAAAAGTTATAAATATAATTCCTATCAATATGCACTTCATGAGGAGGATAAAATTTAGAATAAAAGAGAGGTACAATTTCCTCCCAACCAAGAGAATGACTATTCTTCAACAATTTATACCAATGCGCCGCTTTACCGGACAATGAAAAAGAGAATAGCATCTTCCTCACTTCATCCATAGAGATACCTGCACACTTGAATAACCCGCATAATTCATGCAAAAACAGTAAATGATCTCCAGGATGGACAGTTCCATCCCCTTCATAGCGGTTATCAATAACACGTTCAATAATTTTCATGGGTATCTTGAAAGCAGTACTTGCAGTAGGTGGATTTAAAATATCACAAGAATCATTAGAATTATCGCATATGGGAGACAAAGCATTATCAGAACAAATTTTCTCCCCTAAGGATGGGAAACTAAAAAGATCACAAAAACTAGCTTCCCCAAGCTTAGACTTATCCATAGCATTAGCAGTGATTGCGTTCATACTAATAACATTGCTACTAGCATGCAATTGAGTCTCCATAGGTTCTTTAATTTTCGCATCACACAATTCATGTCTTAACTTAGGAAATAAATTAAAAAGCTCATAGTTGTATTCCATTATGCCTTACTAGTGTAAAACAAGAAACAAAAAGATGCAATTGCAGGATCTAAAGGAAATAGCTTCGAGTACTTACAACGGCGAAAATAGCTTAGTAGCCGAGATCCGGAGTGTGAGTACCTTTTACCTTTCCTCCCCGGCAACGGCGCTAGAAAATAGCTTGATGTCTACGGGTGCTTCTATTCTTGTAGACAGTGTTGGGCCTCCAAGAGCAGAGGTTTGTAGAACAGCAGACAAGTTTCCCTTAAGTGGATCACCCAAGGTTTATCGAACTCAGGGAGGAAGAGGTCAAAGATATCCCTCTCATGCAACCCTGCGATCACAATGCAAGAAGTCTCTTGTGTCCCCAACACACATAATAGGTGCACTAGTTCGGCGAAGAGATAGTGAGATGCAAGTAATATGGATGAGTATGAGTGGTAATAGCAATCTGAATAAAATATGGCAGCGAGTAAACATGCAACAAAACAGTAAACAAACGGAGATTCGATGCTTGGAAGCAAGGCCCAGGGATCCTGCTTTCACTAGTGGACACTCTCAACAATGATCACATAATAGGACTACTCTACACCCTCTTGTTGGATGATGAACACCACTAACTGTGTAGGATTACACGAACCCTCAATGCCGGAGTTAACAAGCTCCACAATATTCAATGTTCATATTTAAATAACCTTAGAGTGTAAGATAGATCAACACAATCATACCAAGAACTAACATAGCATGCACACTCGTCACCATCACACTATGAAGGAGGCATAAATCACATCAATTCTTATCATAGCAATAGTTAACTTCATAATCTACAAGAGATCACAATCATAACCCACGCCAAGTACTACACGATGCACACACTATCACCATTACACCGTGCAGGAGGAATAGACTACTTTAATAACATCACTAGAGTAGCACATAGATGATATTCAACTAGATCACATAAAGAGAGAGATGAACCACATAGCTACAGCGGAGCCCTCAGTCCCGGGGGTGAATTACTCCCTCCTCATCATGGAGACAGCGATGGCGGTGAAGATGGTGGTGGATACGGCGGTGGAGATGACTCCGGGGGCACTTCCCCGTCCCGGCAGAGTGCGCGAACGAGACTTCTGTCCTCCGAATTGGACTTTCGCGATGCGGCGGCGCCCCGGAGTCTTTCACGGAGTTTCGTCAAGAGGTGTCGAAGTTTTAGGTCACGACGGCTTAAATAGGCGAAGAGGCGGAGTTGGAGGGGCCACGGGGTGCCCACACAGTAGGGGGCGCGCCCCCCCTTGGGCCGCGCCGCCCTGTGGGGTGGGGCCCCCCTGGCTCCCCTCTCGTCTTTCTCCGGTGCTCTGGAAGCTTCCGGGAATTATAAGGTCTTCGGTCTTGATTTCGTCCGATTCCGAAAATATTTCTTTACTAGGATTTCTGAAACCAAAAACAGCAGAAAACAGCAACTGGCCTTTCGGCATCTCGTCAATAGGTTAGTTCCGGAAAATGCATAAATATGACATAAAGTATGCATAAAACATGTACATAACATCAATAATGTGGCCTGGAACATAAGAAATTATCGATACGTCAGAGACGTATCACCCCACACGCCAGGGCGGCGCGGCCAAGGGGTGGGGCGCGCCCCCCTATTGTGTGAACCCACCAGGGCCCCTCCGAGGCTGCCCTTCCGCCTACTTAAGGTCTCCGTCGCGAAAACCCTAAACGAATAAGCCACGACACGAGAAAAGTTCCAGAGCCGCCGCCATCGCGAAGCCAAGATTCGGGGGACAGAAGTCTCTGTTCCGGCACGCCGCCGGGACGGGGAAGTGCCCCCGGAAGGCATCTCCATCGACACCACCGCCATCTTCATCGCCGCTGTTGTCTCCTATGATGAGGAGGGAGTAGTTCTCCTCCGAGGCTAAGGGCTGTACCGGTAGCTATGTGGTTAATCTCTCTCCCATGTACTTCAATACAATGATCTCATGAGTTGCTTTGCATGATTGAGATCCATATGATGAGCTTTGTAATCTAGATGTCGTTATGCTATTCAAGTGGATTTTACTTATGTGATCTCCGGAGACTCCTTGTCCCACGTGTGTAAAGGTGACGAGTGTGTGCACCGTGTGGGTCTCTTAGGCTTCACGAGAATACTTGTTCACTGGGTTATGATTTGAGTTGGATGTCTCTATGAAATTGTGGTGTGTTAGTACCTCCTATGAATGCTCACGATGACAGCGTGGGGTGTTCATTAGTACTTGGGAATACATCTTTAAGGTTTGCCTACATGATGAATTAGTGTTCGTTATCTTGCCAAAGAGTAATTCAGAATCGCATAGTGAAGTGCTTATTTATATTCCTTTATGATTGCAATTTTGAGAATGCCCACTAGTGAAAGTATGATCCCTAGGCCTTGTTTCTGAATATCGAATCACCGTTTATTTACTGTTCTACTGCAAGTTTACTCGCTGCCATCTTTATTTTGGATTGCTATTACCACTCATATTCATCCATATCACTTGCATCTCACTATCTCTTCGCCGAACTAGTGCACCTATACATCTGACAAGTGTATTGGGTGTGTTGGGGACACAAGAGACTTCTTGTATCGTAATTGCAGGGTTGCTTGAGAGGGATATCTTTGTCCTCTACCTCCCTGAGTTCGATGAACCTTGGGTGATTCACTTAAGGGAAACTTGCTGCTGTTCTACAAACCTCTCGCTCTTGGAGGCCCAACACCGTCTACGAGGAATAGAAGCGTGCGTAGACATCAAGCTATTTTCACGGTGCCGTTGTCGGGGAGGTAAGGTAAAAGGTATTCACATCCTCCGACTACTAAGCTATTTCCTAGCATTGTTGCCGGTGTGTGAGTGCTCGAAGCTATTTCCTTTAGATCCTGCAATTGCATCTTTTTGTTTCTTGTTTTACACTAGTAAGGCATAATGGAAAACAATTGTGAGCTTTTTAATTTATTTCCTAAGTTAAGACATGAATTGTGTGATGCGAAAATTAAAAAACCTATGGAACCTTCTTTGCATGCTAGTAGCAATGATATTAGTATGAACGCTTCGAACACCATTGTTGCTAATGCTATGGAAGAATTTAAGCTTGGGGAAGCTGGTTTTGATGAGCATGATATTTTTAGTCCCCCAAGTTTTGAGGATAAAATTTTCTTTGATGATACTTTGCCTCCCATTTATGATGATTATAATGATAGTGGTATTTTGGTGCCACCTACTATGGAGGATAAAGTTTATTATGATTACACCATGCCTGCAATTTGTGATGATTACAATGATGGTTGTGATAGTTTTACTCCCACTATTACTAATAAAATTGATTATGCTTATGTGGAGAGTAATGATACTTTTATGCATGTGAATAAGAATGCTTTATGTGATAGTTACATTGTTGAATTTGTTCATGATGCCACTGAAAGTTATTATGAGAGAGGGAAACATGGCTATATGCATCTTAATAATATTAAGTTTCCCCTCTTTATGTTGAGAATCTTGAAGTTACTCGTGTTTTATCTCCCTATGCTTGTCACTTTGCTCCTCATGAATTTATTTGAGTTCAAGATTCCTATGCATAGGAAGTGGGTTAGGCTTAAATTTGTTTCATACTTGCTTTTTGATGCTATCTTTTGCTTCAACTCTCATCCATACGAGTGCATCATTAAAATTGCTGAGCCCATCTTAATGGCTATAAAGAAAGCACTTCTTGGGAGATAACCCATGTTTTTATTTTACTACAGCAATTTTGTTTTATATTTGAGTCTTGGAAGTTGTTACTACTGTAGCAACCTCTCCTTATCTTTATTTTATTGCATTTTTGTGCCAAGTAAAGTCTTTGATAGTAATGTTGATACTAGATTTGGATTGCTGCGCAGAAACAGATTTCTTGCTGTCACGAATTTGGGCAGGGTTCTCTGTAGGTAACTCAGAAAAATCTACCAATTTACGTGTGTGATCCTCAGATATGTACGCAACTTTCATTCAATTTGAGAATTTTCATCTGAGCAAGTTAAGTGCCCCAGAAAAATTCGTCTTTACGGACTGTTCTGTTTTGACAGATTCTGCCTTTTATTTCGCATTGCCTCGTTTTGCTATGTTTGATGGATTTCTTTGTTCCATTAACTTTCGGTAGCTTTGTGCAATGTCCGAAGTGTTAAGAATGATTATGTCACATCTGAATATATGAATTTTCAATTATGCACTAACCCTCTAATGAGTTTGTTTTGAGTTTGGTGTGGAGGAAGTTTTCAAGGGTCAAGAGAGGAGGATGATACAATATGATCAAGAAGAGTGAAAAGTCTATGCTTGGGGATGCCCCCGTGGTTCATCCCCGCATATTTCAAGAAGACTCAAGCATCTAAGCTTGGGGATGCCCAAGGCATCCCCTTCTTCATCGACAACTTATCAGGTCACCTCTAGTGAAACTATATTTTTATTCCGTCACATCTTATGTGCTTTACTTGGAGCGTCTGTGTGATTTTATTTTCGTTTTGTTATCTTAGTTTTCTGAATAAATTGGATCATACCTTGTTTGGGAGAGAGACACGCTCAGCTTTTTCATTTGAACACTTGTGTTCTTCGCTTTATTTTTAATGTTCATGGCGAAGGTTGAAACTGCTTCGTTCATTGTTATATGGTTGGAAACAGAAAATGCTTCATGTGGTAATTGGTATAATGTCTTGAATAATTTGATACTTGGCAATTGTTGTGCTCATATAGATCATGTTTAAGCTCTTGCATCATGTACTTTGCACCTATTAATGAATAACTACATAGAGCTTGTTAAAATTTGGTTTGCATGATTGGTCTCTCTAGAGTCTAGATATTTTCTGGTTAAGGTGTTTGAACAACAAGGAGACAGTGTAGAGTCTTATAATGCTTGCAATATGCTCTTATGTAAGTTTTGCTGCACCGGTTTATACTTGAGTTTGCTTCAAACAACCTTGCTAGCCTAGCCTTGTATTGAGAGGGAATTCTTGTCGTGCATCCAAATCCTTGAGCCAAAAACTTTGCCATATGTGTCCACCATACCTACCTACTACATGGTAGTTCTCTGCCATTCCAAAGTAAATTACTTGGGGCTACCTTTAAAATTTCATTTCTTGCCTTTGCAATATATAGCTCATGGGAAAATAGCCTTAAAAACTATTGTGGTAAAGAATATGTACTTATGTATCTTATTTCTTAATAAGTTGCTTGTTGAGCGGTAACCATGTTTCTGGGGACGCCATCAACTTTTACACCTTTGTTGAATATCAAGTGAGCTGCTATGCATGTTCGTCTTGTCTGAAGTAACGGCGATTTTCATGATCAAATGGTTTGAGTATGCATATTGTTAGAGAAGAACATTGGACCGCTAACTAAAGCCATGATCCATGGTGGAAGTTTCAGTTTGGACAACTTATCCTCAATCTCTTATGAGAATATTATCTGTTGTTGAATGCTTATGCATTAAAGAGGAGTCCATTATCTGTTGTCTATGTTGTCCCGGTATGGATGTCTAAGTTGAGAATAATCAAAAGCGAGAAATCCAATGCGAGCTTTCTCCTTAGACCTTTGTACGAGCGGCATAGAGGTACCCCTTTGTGACACTTGGTTGAAACATATGCTATGCAATGATAATCCATGTTAATCCAAGCTAATTAGGACAAGGTGCGAGCACTATTGGTAATCTATGCATGAGGCTTGCAACTTATAGGATATCTTATACACAACACATATGATTTATTACTACCGTTGACAAAATTGTTTCTATGTTTTCAAAATGAAAAGCTCTAGCACAAAAATAGTAATCCATGCTTCCCTCTGCGGAGGGCCATTCTTCTACTTTATTGTTGAGTCAGTTTACCTATTCTTTCTATCCCGAAGCAAACACTTGTATAAAGCTGTGTGCATTGATTCTTACATGTTTACCTATTGCACTTGTTATATTACTTTGTGTTGACAATTATCCATGAGATAAACATGTTGAAGTTGAAAGCAACTGCTGAAACTTATATCTTCCTTTGTGTTGTTTCAAAGCTTTTTACTAAGAATTTATTGATTTATGAGTTAACTCTTATGCAAGTCTTATTGATGCTTGTCTTGAAAGTATTATTCATGAAAGTCTTTGCTATATGATTCATTTGTTTACTCATTATCTTCACCATTGCTTCGAATCGCTGCATTCATCTCATATGCTTTACAATAGTATTGATCAAGATTATGATAGCATGTCACTTCATAAATTATCCTTGTTATCGTTTACCTACTCGAGGGCGAGTAGGAACTAAGCTTGGGGATGCTGATACGTCTCCAACGTATCTATAATTTCTAATGTTCCATGCTTGTTTTATGACAATACCTACATGTTTTGTTCACACTTTATGTTATTTTTATGCATTTTCCGAAACTAACATATTGACAAGATGCCGAAGTGCCAGTTCCTGTTTTCTGCTGTCTTTGGTTTCAGAAATTCTAGTAAGGAAATATTCTCGGAATTGGACGAAATCAACGCCCAGTATCTTATTTTTCCACAAAGCTTCCAGAACACCGGAGAGAGACCAGAGGGGAGCCAGGGGGCCCACAGGCCAGGGTGTGGGGCCCCGGACTTACCAGTCCAGAACTCCTGTTATGCATACAATTTCACGATCCCAAGATTATTCCATCGTGAATACATAACCGAACTGATATCAGATTACAACATCCATTTCAGTACCGAATTAAAAGTATTATGGAAGTCTTACAACATCGGCCATCAAGGCCGTAATTCAACAAACAGCAGCGGAAACATCTTGACTCCAAACGGCGGTGGAACCCAGGTCAGGCCTTTACCCTACAGGCGGCTGACTGGGAGAGCGTCCTAGTTCGCGTCTTTGGCGTCGTACTCTTCTTCTTCGTGGTACTTCTCTTCAAAGTCTAGCCAAGTAAATAGCTAGGACAACAATGCCAATGAGTACGTTTGAATGTACTCGCAAACCACCTTAGAGAGAAATAAAGGATATGCAGTATGGCAGTAGCAAGGAACAGGCACTACACTAGGGCGACAAGGAGCGAGAGGTGGTTCCTCTCGAGAGTATGACATCTATATACCTTTGTTGAAAACCTTTTTGAAAACCAGTTTATTTGAAGACTAACGGGTAAGGAGGACCCATTTTCATTTCCGGTCCTCGGAGTGACCAAAACACTTTCATCTTTCCACCGTACCTCCTAGGTACATCCCCACCGATCCCACTGGTATCTTTCCGTACCTCCCAGGTACATTTCCAAAATCTGTTTGGAAAACACTTTTGTAAAACAAAACTCCTTCAATGCCAAGCAACAGCCTTTCCCATGTCCATAACCGTGGACACGGCTATTCGAATAGATTTACACTCTGCAGAGGTTGTACACTTTACCCACAAGATCCGAATACTCATCGTGTGGGCATCATCCCTGCATAATCAACCTATGCCACGACAAGTACCCGATCGTAGTTTTTCGCCTGCTCGCCTTAGCCTAAGACATGCCGAATGAGTTGTACCTCCCAACACCAGAGTCCGAGGGCTGTCCAGGAGTAGCAAGGTCCCCAGCACACTCGACCCTCCGGAATGCCATCCAACCACTTAGGCATATTTCAATGGGAGCTCATAAGTTGTACCCCGCGTACCTAAACGAGGCAAATAGGTTGCGTCCCTTCTCATGGGAAGAACCCCGGTCGAAGCGTCCATGGTCGGACTGCCACTACATTTGCGGGACTCAAACTAAGGCGAGACAAACTACTACGCTACGCCCCGTCCCACGTAAGGGTAATGTGGTTGTGCTGGCTAGGTCCGGTTAGGTACTCAGTCACCAAAGTTTTCGAAAACAATTTTCTCCACTTGCCTCCAGCAACTTTTCTTCCCGAAAACCTTTTCCTTTTCATAAACTCACACTTGGGCAGGGCTAACCCATTCCAAGGTTTTCGAAACACTTCTTTCATGAAAACAATTTCGCAAACCTTTTTAAAGAGGGCTCCCGACCTATAGTCCAACTTTTCTTTGAAAAGCGGCGACAATGATGATAAGGTGCTAAGCACCATATCACTAGCAAGTGTTGGATCAGTAGGTATCACAAGGGATGCACCCATAAGGGTGGAATAATAAAACTTCGAGTGGCGGAACCACTCACATAAATAAATAAAAGACATGCAATTTAACAAAACCTCGTGATAATGCAAGAGTAAGATGATTAGGATGAGACATGCATCAAGAGGTGGCTTGCCTTGATCAGCAAAGTGTCCCTGGCCTTCTTCCTCAAATCCTCCAAATTCACCTCCTCCTTTGTTTCAGCCGGCGTTCAAATCTAGCGTCGCAAAATAAAAAGAAACAAGCACACACCGAATCAACAAACCATTCCAGAATAGTGCACACAAAAATTTGGTAAAATCACAGTATGTAAAGGTTTACAAATGCAAGCTACTGAAAGTGGTTTCACTAATTTATGATTTTTAAAACAAAAGATATGATTTTTACAATTCCAGAAATGACTTAAGAACCATTTAAATGGTCTAAATCTTTCTGTGAGTCACAAAAATACATGCAGCATACCTACTGAAAGCTAACAAAATTTATAACACACTTGCGCAAGAATCACTTGCAAATAATTTTTTAAACAATTTAGACAATTTAAACGAGACAGTAAACTAGAGCATACAATTAGCTAGCCACACCAGTATCAGAGCATCACCAACCAAAACCATTCATACCTATGGATATCTAATACAAAATGTGAGCTAACCCCACTGGTTTGGCATTTTTCTGATTTGGGAGTGATTTTACAAAAATCATATACTGAAAAGGTATAATGTTTCGATAATAAAATTCTTAGAATTAAACTACAACTCTGAAAAATATTTCCTTTGGCACAAAATTACAATATAGATATGTCTACCAGTAGCACTTGGTTTTGTGTCAAACAAATTTATAGTTTCCAAATTAAAAATCAGTGAAGAGCTGTCTGGTCCAATTTTAATTTGCTAACCAAACAAAATCCAGAGAAGCTTCGCATGTGAGGCTAGTGCCAAAATAAAGTTATTTACTTCTACTCCAAAACAAAAATTAACCTCATGCAAAAAGAATCTTTAATTCTCACACACCAATTAAAATACATAATCGAGTAACTTTTTAGGTTTTTATTTAACGAGTATATATTTACGACACAAAATCACATGCATGAAATTGCACGAGGTAGGTATTTTGTTAACAAGCCTCCAGAATTTTGAATCATCAAATTTGGAAGTTTTACGAATTTAAGGCGATTTAAAAGCTAGACAGAGATTTACGGCAGGTTTAAAAGAGGAGAAATAGAAAAAGTATTCGGGCCGGGAATCGGCGGCGCGGCCCAAGATCCGCTCGGCCGGCCAGCCCGCAACCACCCGCGGACGCGGGAGCAGGCGGTTTAAACCGCGGGACGTGGCCCGCTGAGCTGGCCCCTGGGGCCCGGGCGGACATGCATGTACCCGTTGGATCAAATCCAACGGTGCATGCACCTTCTTCTCTCCCGACGCGACCAGGAGGCCGGCGGCAAGACCTAGCTACTGCGGTGCTTCCCGTGCTCACCTGAGGGCGCAGAAAACGGCGAGGGCGGGCGCGTTGGACGCGGAAGGAGGTCCGCTCCCGAACGGTGGTCGAGGCGGCGGAAGCAGTAGTGGTCGATGACGGTCGATGGTGATGGGACCTCCCGGCTGTTCGCGTTACCGGCGTTGCCGGAGCCAACCTAGGGGCTTCGCAAGCGATGGAGAGCGGCGGAGGAAGTGCGGTGGAGTCGGCTCCGAGCAGGGAACCCTCCAGGAGCTGCATGCACCGCGGGAGTCCGGGGCGACGACGGTGACAGCCGTGCCGGCGCGAGGGCGTTGTCGCCGTCTGCAGGGCTCCCTGGAGAAAAAGGAGAGCACGGTGAGGGAGAGCTAGAGGAGGGGAGTGCGTAGGCGCAGAGAGAGAGAGAGAAAAACGGGTGCCGGAGGCGACGGCGACCCACACCGAAACGGAGGCGTCCGACGGCGTCGAGCTCGAGCACGGTGATCAGGGAGGAGAGGAGTTCATCTCCTCACGGGAGGTGGTATGGTGGTGGGAGGGGGTTCTGGTGGCGAAAGGAAAGGGGAGGAGAGGGCCGGTGCCCTATTTATCAAGAACGCGCGGGTGTACCGTGCACCGTGTCTGGGCGCGAGCACGATGAGGTGAGGGCGCGGCGGCTCTCGACTGGACGGGTTGGGCGGTGGCGCTGCGTGTCCTGATCGTGGCGCCGAGGTTTGGAGGGAAGCGGGTGTCCGGAGCGTGAGTGAACAGAGGGGCGGGGGTGCGGTCACGTCCGCCTGCCAGCCGTTCGACGGAACGACAGCAGGCATGGCGGGGCTAGGCGCATGCGGTTCAGGGCGGGCTATGGCTTCCCCGAGCGTGAGTGAAGAGTAGGGCTTCGTCCTGTTCATAGATAGATGGTTTTAGGGCACCAAGGAGGGACCGTGGGGTTGCCCAGGTGGACATGCTCCGGGGTGACGCGCTGGACGTCCATTGGGGGTCCGTGGCGTGGCTCGTGGCGAGTGAGGCTCACAGATCGTGTCAAGAAGGGAGAGAAGGGGTGCAGGGAGACGTCGAGAGCCTCTGGTCTCGTGAGTATGCACAACAGGGAAAAGAAGAGGAGGGAATTGTCTCCATGCCGGTGGCCAAGGTTGAGAAAGGACGGGAGAGAAGCTAGGAAGGGTAGGGGAGGGATAGGAGGTTTGGCTGTGTCTAATCGGAGGCATGCATATTGGCAGCAAGTGTACTCCAAGCCCCGGCCACCTCTTCTCTCTTAATTCTCTATTAAACACATGGTGCCAAAATGCATGCATATTCGTGGGATCATGTGTGGAGAGTGAGAGAGTAAGAAGAGAGGAGATGGGGGCATGTGTGGGTTCAGAATAGCACCCACCATGCTGGTGGTTTGGAGAGTGAAGAGGGGAAAAAATAGAGGGAGGAATGCAAGGTAATGGTGGTAAAAATAGAAAAGGTATGAGAGGGAGATGTTGCATGGATGGGTGGCATGGCCGGCCAATTTTTTTTTTTAGCAAGCCAAATGACTCACCATGTGTGCCTAAGTGAGGAGAGTGAGGGAAAAATGGGAGGGAAGAATAATGTTGGAAGGAAAGGGAAAAATAGGAGGGATGGACAAGATAGCTATTTGATGGTATAAGTGACCATTTCTTGCTTAGAGCCAAAGTTTTGGGTTTATGCCATGGTCAACTTCGTGTGACATAGGTCAAGATAATTATGAAAAGGAGATGGGGTAAGTAGCACAAGGCTAGAGAAATTTTTAGAATCAGATTTGGGTGAGATATGAGAGAGAAGAGTCATAAACAGTTATGAGTAGAAGTTAATCTTAGAAGATCCCAACCAACACTAGAAATAATTCAAGACCTAGGGTTTAGTAAAGTTTCCCTCAAGAAATAAAAGAGGATCCAACATAGGGTTTTGGGTTTAAGAGAATTTTACCTAAGAGGAGACTCTCACAAGGCAAGCACACACATACACTCAATCAAACAATGACAAGATCAAACATGCATGCAAGAAATATACATTGAAAAGTTTTTGTTGGCCCTAAATTTTGCACTTCAAAATTTTAAACCAAAGCACAAAAGTTGGGTTGTTACAAACCTTCCCCCCTTAAAATGAATCTCGTCCTCGAGATTCGGTGGCTAAGAACTGAAGAGTGCGGGGAAATCTTTCCGAAGTTGATCTTCTCGTTCCCAAGTGGCTTCCTCCTCGGAGTGATTAGTCCACTGGACTTTACAGAATTTAATCTTCCTTCTTCGGGTGAGACGGATAGCTTCTTCCAAAATCCGAAGGGGTACTTCACGATAGGTTAAGTCGGTGTTGAGGTCGAGGATGCGATAATCGATGTTCTTGAAGGTCTCAGGCTTGTCAGGCACTTGTAGGCATCGTCGAAGGAGAGAGATATGGAACACATCGTGGAAATCCGCTAATTCAGCAGGCAGTTCCAGCTGATAGGATACTTCACCTCGACGAGCTAGAACCTTGAAGGGCCCAATATATCTGGGGGCAAGCTTCCCTTTGACGTGAAATCTCTGCATTCCCTTGAGGGGAGTGACGCGAAGATAGGCATGATCTCCAACCTTGAAGGTCAAATCGCGACGCTTGGAATCAGCATAACTCTTCTGGCGGGATTGAGCGGCTTTGAGGCGATCTCGGATCAGTTGGACTTGTTCTTCAGCTTCGCGAAGATGGTCAGGTCCAAAAACTTGACTATCTCCGGTCTCGGACCAGTTGAGAGGGGTTCGACAACGGCGACCATATAGGGCTTCAAAAGGGGCCATCTGTAGACTTGCTTGGTAGCTATTGTTGTAAGAGAATTCCGCGAAGGGCAGACAGTCTTCCCATTTTGCTCCGTAAGCGAGGACACAAGCACGAAGCATATCTTCAAGAATCTGATTCACTCTTTCTGTTTGGCCACCGGTCTGCGGGTGATAGGAAGTGCTAAAAGATAAATTGGTTCCTAAGGTTTCATGAAAGCTCTTCCAAAATCTTGACGTAAACTGCGTGCCACGATCAGAAACTATTCTCTTAGGAACTCCATGAAGACTCACTATTCGGGACATGTAGAGATCAGCCAACTTGGTTCCGTGGTAACTGACTTTGACGGAGATGAAATGTGCAACCTTGGTAAGCCGATCGACAATAACCCAGATGGAGTCGTGACCACGCTGGGATTTAGGAAGTCCAGTAATGAAATCCATCCCAACTTCTTCCCATTTCCATTCAGGGACTTTGAGGGGTTGAAGTAGTCCAGCGGGTCGCTGATGTTCAGCCTTCACTTTCTGGCACACGTCGCAGCGAGCAATGAAAAAGGCTATCTCTCGCTTCATACCGTGCCACCAAAATTGCTTCTTGAGATCTTGATACATCTTGGTTCCTCCGGGGTGGATTGAGTAGGGGGTGTCGTGGGCTTCCTTCAAGATGAGTTGTTTCAGGTCTTCAATATTGGGCACACAGAGGCGTCCTTTGTACCACAAAACTCCTTCGGCATCAATGGTGAAACCAGGAACTTCTTCCCTATCCATCCTACGCTTGATTCCTTCAATACTCTCGTGACCCACTTGAGCTTTCTTAATCTGGTCGAATAATGTAGGCTTCAACTCAAGGTTGGCAAGAAAACCATGGCTAACGAGTTCGAGGCCGAACTCCTCAAGTTCTTCATATAGCTTGGGTTGAGCAATTTTGATCAGGGCGTTCAACGAACAGGGCTCTCGACTAAGGGCATCAGCTACGACATTGGCTTTACCGGGATGATAAAGAATACCAAGATCATAGTCCTTGATAAGTTCCATCCATCTACTCTGCCTCATATTCAGTTCCCGCTGAGTGAAAATATACTTCAAGCTCTTGTGGTCGGTGTATATTTCGCAGCGATTTCCCACTAGATAGTGACGCCAGGTCTTCAGGGCGTGAACTACAGCAGCAAGCTCTAAGTCATGCATGGGGTAGTTCATCTCATGCGGTCGAAGTTGCCTTGACAAATAAGCTATCACCTTGCCTTCCTGCATCAGCACACTTCCCAAACCAAGTTTTGATGCATCGCAGTACACATCAAAATCCTTGGTGATATCGGGCATGGTCAAGACGGGGGCTGTAACTAATCTCTTCTTGAGTTCCTGAAAACTGGCCTCACATTTGTCGGTCCATTCAAACTTCTTATCCTTCTTCAGAAGCTGCGTTAAGGGTCTCGCAATGCTGGAGAATCCTTCTACGAACTTACGATAATAACCTGCCAATCCTAAAAAGGCGCGGACTTCGGTCGGGTTGGTAGGGGCTTTCTTCTCCATGATGGACTGAATTTTGGACGGGTCGACTGACACTCCGCCGGCTGATATGACATGGCCTAGGAATCCTACCTCTTTCAGCCAAAATTCACATTTACTAAACTTGGCGTAAAGCTGATGGTCTCGGAGAGTTCCCAAAACAATCCGCAGATGTTCAGCATGCTCTTCTTCATTCTTGTAGTAGATCAGAATATCGTCGATGAAAACCACGACGAACTTGTCAAGGTACTTCATGAACACCTTGTTCATGAGGTTCATGAAATAGGCAGGGGCATTGGTTAGTCCAAAAGACATCACGGTATACTCAAAAAGTCCATACCGTGTGGTGAAGGCAGTCTTGGGAATGTCCGATTCTCGCACTTTGAGTTGATGATAGCCAGTACGGAGATCAATCTTGGAGAAAACTCGGGCTCCATTCATCTGGTCGAACAGGTCTTCAATTTTCGGGAGGGGGTATTTGTTCTTAATGGTGACATCATTAAGCTTCCGGTAATCCACGCACAGGCGGATGGTACCGTCCCGCTTATCCACAAAGATAACGGGAGATCCCCAGGGTGATGCGCTCGGGCGAATCAGCCCTTTCCTCAACATGTCATCCAACTGCTTCTTCAACTCAACTAACTCTTGAGGGTTCATCCGGTAGGGTCGCTGAGCGATGGGGGCAGTTCCGGGAACGAGCTCGATGATAAACTCGATATCCCGATCAGGGGGCATACCGGGTAACTCATCGGGGAAAACCTCGGGATACTCACAAGCTATGGGTACTTCATGCAGGGCTGGACTGGCGACACTCTTCTTGCACAAAGCCTTAGAGGAGGGCATGGTCGCCACATGCTCAACTACTTCACCGTCCTCAGCAGTCAGGGTTATGGCTCGGCGAACACAATCTCTGTGACCCTTATGCTTCACCATCCAGTTCATCCCGAGGATAACCTCTAAGCCTTGCTCTCCTAATACGATCAGATCCGCGTGAAAACGCTTTCCTTGAATTTCTATGGGAACCTCCTTGCATGAACTTTGGGTTTTGTCGGTGGATCCAGGGATTTGGACTAACATAGGTCGCTTCATGGGGGTGGGGGTTAAACCTCCTTTTCTCACAAAAGGCTTGGTAACGAAGGAATGTGAGGCTCCGGAATCAAACGGAACATTTGCGGGTGCCGAGTTGACAAGGAACGTACCTAGAACAATATCCGGGGCTTCCTGAGCACCTTCAGCGTTGACATGGTTCAGGTGTCCTCTAGGTGGTCCAGCTGGTTTCATATGGTTCTGGTTCCTGCCAGAAGCAGTGCGGGATTTTCCTTGATTTGGCTTGGGCGCATAGGGGCGCTGTCCGGAAGTCACTTTGTTGGGGCACTCGTTAGAGTAATGATCCGGGTGTCCGCAGGCGTAGCATCCATTGGGGGGTTTGCGGACAATGTTGTTCTGGTAGTTGTAGTTGGGATGTTGGTTGAGGTGGTTGGGATGTGTCGCAGGGGAAGGGGTCCACTGTTGCTGGGGCGCCGGCCTAGGTGGGGGTAGACTGCGGGGTTGCTGAGTGCTGGAGCTGCCTTGCAACATCATTGCCTTGCGCTTGCGATTCTCAATTGCATTCTTGCGCTTGCTCTCAACCATGATGGAAGCATCCACCAGAGACTCAAGGTCGGGGTATGGGACAGCTACTAAGATACTTTGCAGCTCATCGTGCAGACCGTTCGTAAAGAAGTCCTTCTTCTTCTCTTCAGTGTTGGTATCCTCGGGAGCATACCTAGACAGAGTGGTGAACTTGTCCAGGTAATCCACCACAGACATACTTCCTTGCCGCAGGTTCATGAACTTGTCCTTCATGAGCTTGATCAGCCCAGATGGAATGTGGGTCTTGCGAAACTTGGCCTTGAATTCTTCCCAGTTGATGACGTGTCCTTCAGCTTGAATAGCCTTGACATTTTCCCACCAAGCGCGTGCAGGACCAGAAAGGTAATGAGTGGCGAACAACACCTTCTCATCATTGCCGACTCCGGCGACCTCCAGGTTGTTCTCAATAGTGCGAAGCCAATCATCAGCGTCGAGGGGTTCAGTGCACTTGGCGAAAATAGGAGGGTTCGTGCTTTGGAAATCTTTCAGTTTAGAGCGAGGGTCTCCATTTTCATTCCCTCCATTATTGTTGTTGGCGTTTCCAGTAGCAAGTTGAGCGAGGTGCTGAAGGGTAGAAAGATTAGCTTGGCGCTCTGCACGGGCTGCCTCACGGTCTTCCATCATAAGGCGCAGAAGTTGCGCCATGGTTGGGTCTGGAGGTGGAGGGGGGTTTTGGTCTGACCCGCTGGCGCTTCCTCTACGGGTGTCGACCATCCTGAAGAAGGGTGGATTCAGATATTAATGGGGGAACAAGGAGATGGGCAGCCACCTAAAAGGGGAGGGTTTGGTAAAAACGAAAACAACAATGCAAAAGTAGGCGAAAACGAAAGCATATCATAGCAGGGGTGCAGAAGGCACAAAATAGCATCACGTAACAATCACGTCCAAACAATCAAGCTCACGCACTTCGGAAACAACAACACCACGTGAATTGCGCATAGGACTAGTTTCAAGGGACACCTAATATTTGGGGGTATCCTATTCGGATCAACTGAGCTTGTCATGTCTTCAATACCTCGAGTCCGGTGAGTCTGAGTTGGGGAACATCGCCCAATATATATGTTTGGAAGAGGATGAGATAGTAGAATAAGAACTTTCAAAGTCGCGAGAAATCGGAGAGGTAAGAATTAGAAGTTTTTGAAAGGGTAAGAAATGTAGAAGCTAAACTTCTAGTATTTAGGAAAAATAGGTTTAGTAAATAATTTTACCAAAGTAGTATTTTCCTAACTAACGCCCATGCTAACTAAGGTCTCCTACAGTCAGGATGGCTATGATACCAGCTCTGTGGGGCCCCGGACTTACCAGTCCAGAACTCCTGTTATGCATACAATTTCACGATCCCAAGATTATTCCATCGTGAATACATAACCGAACTGATATCAGATTACAACATCCATTTCAGTACCGAATTAAAAGTATTATGGAAGTCTTACAACATCGGCCATCAAGGCCGTAATTCAACAAACAGCAGCGGAAACATCTTGACTCCAAACGGCGGTGGAACCCAAGTCAGGCCTTTACCCTACAGGCGGCTGACTGGGAGAGCGTCCTAGTTCGCGTCTTCGGCGTCGTACTCTTCTTCTTCGTGGTACTCCTCTTCAAAGTCTGGCCAAGTAAATAGCCAGGACAACAATGCCAATGAGTACGTTTGAATGTACTCGCAAACCACCTTAGAGAGAAATAAAGGATATGCAGTATGGCAGTAGCAAGGAACAGGCACTACACTAGGGCGACAAGGAGCGAGAGGTGGTTCCTCTCGAGAGTATGACATCTATATACCTTTGTTGAAAACCTTTTTGAAAACCAGTTTATTTGAAGACTAACAGGTAAGGAGGACCCATTTTCATTTCCGGTCCTCGGAGTGACCAAAACACTTTCATCTTTCCACCGTACCTCCTAGGTACATCCCCACCAGTCCCACTGGTATCTTTCCGTACCTCCCAGGTACATTTCCAAAATCTGTTTGGAAAACACTTTTGTAAAACAAAACTCCTTCAATGCCAAGCAACAGCCTTTCCCATGTCCATAACCGTGGACACGGCTATTCGAATAGATTTACACTCTGCAGAGGTTGTACACTTTACCCACAAGATCCGAATACTCATCGTGTGGGCATCATCCCTGCATAATCAACCTATGCCACGACAAGTACCCGATCGTAGTTTTTCGCCTGCTCGCCTTAGCCTAAGACATGCCGAATGAGTTGTACCTCCCAACACCAGAGTCCGAGGGCTGTCCAGGAGTAGCAAGGTCCCCAGCACACTCGACCCTCCGGAATGCCATCCAACCACTTAGGCATATTTCAATGGGAGCTCATAAGTTGTACCCCGCGTACCTAAACAGGCAAATAGGTTGCGTCCCTTCTCATGGGAAGAACCCCGGTCGAAGCGTCCATGGTCGGACTGCCACTACATTTGCAGGACTCAAACTAAGGCGAGACAAACTACTACGCTACGCCCCGTCCCACGTAAGGGTAATGTGGTTGTACTGGCTAGGTCCGGTTAGGTACTCAGTCACCAAAGTTTTCGAAAACAATTTTCTCCACTTGCCTCCAGCAACTTTTCTTCCCGAAAACCTTTTCCTTTTCATAAACTCACACTTGGGCAGGGCTAACCCATTCCAAGGTTTTCGAAACACTTCTTTCATGAAAACAATTTCGCAAACCTTTTTAAAGAGGGCTCCCGACCTATAGTCCAACTTTTCTTTGAAAAGCGGCGACAATGATGATAAGGTGCTAAGCACCATATCACTAGCAAGTGTTGGATCAGTAGGTATCACAAGGGATGCACCCATAAGGGTGGAATAATAAAACTTCGAGTGGCGGAACCACTCACATAAATAAATAAAAGACATGCAATTTAACAAAACCTGTGATAATGCAAGAGTAAGATGATTAGGATGAGACATGCATCAAGAGGTGGCTTGCCTTGATCAGCAAAGTGTCCCTGGCCTTCTTCCTCAAATCCTCCAAATTCACCTCCTCCTTTGTTTCAGCCGGCGTTCAAATCTAGCGTCGCAAAATAAAAAGAAACAAGCACACACCGAATCAACAAACCATTCCAGAATAGTGCACACAAAAATTTGGTAAAATCACAGTATGTAAAGGTTTACAAATGCAAGCTACTGAAAGTGGTTTCACTAATTTATGATTTTTAAAACAAAAGATATGATTTTTACAATTCCAGAAATGACTTAAGAACCATTTAAATGGTCTAAATCTTTCTGTGAGTCACAAAAATACATGCAGCATACCTACTGAAAGCTAACAAAATTTATAACACACTTGCGCAAGAATCACTTGCAAATAATTTTTTAAACAATTTAGACAATTTAAACGAGACAGAAACTAGAGCATACAATTAGCTAGCCACACCAGTATCAGAGCATCACCAACCAAAACCATTCATACCTATGGATATCTAATACAAAATGTGAGCTAACCCCACTGGTTTGGCATTTTTCTGATTTGGGAGTGATTTTACAAAAATCATATACTGAAAAGGTATAATGTTTCAGTAATAAAATTCTTAGAATTAAACTACAACTCTGAAAAATATTTCCTTTGGCACAAAATTACAATATAGATATGTCTACCAGTAGCACTTGGTTTTGTGTCAAACAAATTTATAGTTTCCAAATTAAAAATCAGTGAAGAGCTGTCTGGTCCAATTTTAATTTGCTAACCAAACAAAATCCAGGAAGCTTCTGCATGTGAGGCTAGTGCCAAAATAAAGTTATTTACTTCTACTCCAAAACAAAAATTAACCTCATGCAAAAAGAATCTTTAATTCTCACACACCAATTAAAATACATAATCAGTAACTTTTTAGGTTTTTATTTAACAGTATATATTTACAGCACAAAATCACATGCATGAAATTGCCTGAGGTAGGTATTTTGTTAACAAGCCTCCAGAATTTTGAATCATCAAATTTGGAAGTTTTACGAATTTAAGGCGATTTAAAAGCTAGACAGAGATTTACTGGCAGGTTTAAAAGAGGAGAAATAGAAAAAGTATTCGGGCCGGGAATCGGCGGCGCGGCCCAAGATCTGCTCGCTGGCCAGCCCGCAACCACCCGCGGACGCGGGAGCAGGCGGTTTAAACCGCGGGACGTGACCCGCTGAGCTGGCCCCTGGGGCCCGGGCGGACATGCATGTACCCGTTGGATCAAATCCAACGGTGCATGCACCTTCTTCTCTCCCGACGCGACCAGGAGGCCGGCGGCAAGACCTAGCTACTGCGGTGCTTCCCGTGCTCACCTGAGGGCGCAGAAAACGGCGAGGGCTGGCGCGTTGGACGCGGAAGGAGGTCCGCTCCCGAACGGTGGTCGAGGCGGCGGAAGCAGTAGTGGTCGATGACGGTCGACGGTGATGGGACCTCCCGGCTGTTCGCGTTACCGGCGTTGCCAGGCCAACCTAGGGGCTTCTGCAAGCGATGGAGAGCGGCGGAGGAAGTGCGGTGGAGTCGGCTCCGAGCAGGGAACCCTCCAGGAGCTGCATGCACCGCCGGAGTCCGGGGCGACGACGGTGACAGCCGTGCCAGCGCGAGGGCGTTGTCGCCGTCTGCAGGGCTCCCTGGAGAAAAAGGAGAGCACGATGAGGGAGAGCTAGAGGAGGGGAGTGCGTAGGCGCAGAGAGAGAGAGAAAAACGGGTGCCGGAGGCGACGGCGACCCACACCGAAACGGAGGCGTCCGACGGCGTCGAGCTCGAGCACGGTGATCAGGGAGGAGAGGAGTTCATCTCCTCACGGGAGGTGGTATGGTGGTGGGAGGGGGTTCTGGTGGCGAAAGGAAAGGGGAGGAGAGGGCCGGTGCCCTATTTATCAAGAACGCGCGGGTGTACCGTGCACCGTGTCTGGGCGCGTGCACGATGAGGTGAGGGCGCGGCGGCTCTCGGCCGGACGGGTTGGGCGGTGGCGCTGCGTGTCCCGATCGTGGCGCCGAGGTTTGGAGGGAAGCGGGTGTCCGGAGCGTGAGTGAACGAGAGGGGCGGGGGTGCGGTCACGTCCGCCCGCCGGCCGTTCGACGGAACGACAGCGAGGCATGGCGGGGCTAGGCGCATGCGGTTCAGGGCGGGCTATGGCTTCCCCGAGCGTGAGTGAAGAGTAGGGCTTCGTCCTGTTCATAGATAGATGGTTTTAGGGCACCAAGGAGGGACCGTGGGGTTGCCCAGGTGGACATGCTCCGGGGTGACGCGCTGGACGTCCATTGGGGGTCCGTGGCGTGGCTCGTGGCGAGTGAGGCTCACAGATCGTGTCAAGAAGGGAGAGAAGGGGTGCAGGGAGACGTCGAGAGCCTCTGGTCTCGTGAGTATGCACAGCAGGGAAAAGAAGAGGAGGGAATTGTCTCCATGCCGGTGGCCAAGGTTGAGAAAGGACGGGAGAGAAGCTAGGAAGGGTAGGGGAGGGATAGGAGGTTTGGCTGTGTCTAATCGGAGGCATGCATATTGGCAGCAAGTGTACTCCAAGCCCCGGCCACCTCTTCTCTCTTAATTCTCTATTAAACACATGGTGCCAAAATGCATGCATATTCGTGGGATCATGTGTGGAGAGTGAGAGAGTAAGAAGAGAGGAGATGGGGGCATGTGTGGGTTCAGAATAGCACCCACCATGCTGGTGGTTTGGAGAGTGAAGAGGGGAAAAAATAGAGGGAGGAATGCAAGGTAATGGTGGTAAAAATAGAAAAGGTATGAGAGGGAGATGTTGCATGGATGGGTGGCATGGCCGGCCAATTTTTTTTTAGCAAGCCAAATGACTCACCATGTGTGCCTAAGTGAGGAGAGTGAGGGAAAAAATGGGAGGGAAGAATAATGTTGGAAGGAAAGGGAAAAATAGGAGGGATGGACAAGATAGCTATTTGATGGTATAAGTGACCATTTCTTGCTTAGAGCCAAAGTTTTGGGTTTATGCCATGGTCAACTTCGTGTGACATAGGTCAATATAATTATGAAAAGGAGATGGGGTAAGTAGCACAAGGCTAGAGAAATTTTTAGAATCAGATTTGGGTGAGATATGAGAGAGAAGAGTCATAAACAGTTATGAGTAGAAGTTGATCTTAGAAGATCCCAACCAACACTAGAAATAATTCAAGACATAGGGTTTAGTAAAGTTTCCCTCAAGAAATAAAAGAGGATCCAACATAGGGTTTTGGGTTTAAGAGAATTTTACCTAAGAGGAGACTCTCACAAGGCAAGCACACACATACACTCAATCAAACAATGACAAGATCAAACATGCATGCAAGAAATAGACATTGAAAAGTTTTTGTTGGCCCTAAATTTTGCACTTCAAAATTTTAAACCAAAGCACAAAAGTTGGGTTGTTACACAGGGCGGCGCGGCCAAGGGGTGGGGCGCGCCCCCCTATTGTGTGGCCCCACCAGGGCCCCTCCGAGGCTGCCCTTCCGCCTACTTAAGGTCTCCGTCGCGAAAACCCTAAACGAATAAGCCATGATACGAGAAAAGTTCCAGAGCCGCCGCCATCGCGAAGCCAAGATTCGGGGGACAGAAGTCTCTGTTCCGGCAAGCCGCCGGGACGGAGAAGTGCCCCTGGAAGGCATCTCCATCGACACCACCGCCATCTTCATCGCCGCTGCTGTCTCCTAAGATGAGGAGGGAGTAGTTCTCCTCCGAGGCTAAGGGTTGTACCGGTAGCTATGTGGTTAATCTCTCTCCCATGTACTTCAATACAATGATCTCATGAGTTGCTTTGCATGATTGAGATCCATATGATGAGCTTTGTAATCTAGATGTCATTATGCTATTCAAGTGGATTTTACTTATGTGATCTCCGGAGACTCCTTGTCCCACGTGTGTAAAGGTGACAGTGTGTGCACCGTGTGGGTCTCTTAGGCTATATTTCACGAATACTTATTCATCGGGTTATGATTTGAGTTGGATGTCTCTATGAAATTTTGGTGTGTTAGTACCTCCTATGAATGCTCACGAGTGACGGCGTGGGGTGTTTATTAGTACTTGGGAATACATCTTTAAGGTTTGCCTACATGATGAATTAGTGTTCGTTATCTTGCCAAAGAGTAATTCAGAATCGCATAGTGAAGTGCTTATTTATATTCCTTTATGATTGCAATGTTGAGAGTGTCCACTAGTGAAAGTATGATCCCTAGGCCTTGTTTCCGAATATCGAATCACCGTTTATTTACTGCATGTTTACTCGCTGCCATCTTTATTTTGGATTGCTATTACCACTCATATTCATCCATATCACTTGCATCTCACTATCTCTTCGTCGAACTAGTGCACCTATACATCTGACAAGTGTATTGGGTGTGTTGGGGACACAAGAGACTTCTTGTATCGTAATTGCAGGGTTGCTTGAGAGGGATATCTTTGTCCCCTACCTCCCTGAGTTCGATAAACCTTGGGTGATTCACTTAAGGGAAACTTGCTGTTGTTCTACAAACCTCTGCTCTTGGAGGCCCAACACTGCCTACAGGAATAGAAGCGTGTGTAGACATCAGAAGGTATTATCCTCCTGCTAAAATTATATCTTTGAGAAGTAGCATTATGAATTTTAAGCAACTGGATAATGAACATGTTGCCCAAGCATGGGAAAGAATAAAATCTTTGGTAAAGAATTGCCCTACCCATGGACTAACTACTTGGATGATCATCCAAACCTTTTATGCAGGATTGAATTTTTCTTCAAGGAACCTATTGGATTCAGCTGCTGGAGGTACTTTTATGTCCATCACTTTGGGTGCTGCAACAAAGCTTCTTGATGATATGATGATCAACTACTCTGAATGGCACATTGAAAGGACTCCTCAAGGTAAGAAGGTAAATTCTGTTGAAGAAACCTCCTCCTTGAGTGATAAGATTGATGTTATTATGACTATGCTTGTTAATGGTAGATCTCATGTTGATCCTAATAATGTTCCTTTACCTTCATTGATTGCTCAAGAAGAGCATGTTGATGTGAACTTCATTAAAAATAGTAATTTCAACAGCAATGCTTATAGGAATAATTTTGGTAACAACTATAGGCCATATCCTTCTAATAATGGTAATGGTTATGGTAATTCTTATGGTAATTCTTACAACAATAGTAGGAGTGTACCCTCTGGTCTTGAAGTCATGCTTAAAGAATTCATTAGTACACAAACTGCTTTTAACAAATATGTTGAGAAAAAGCTTGGTAAAATTGATGTTCTTGCATCTAAGGTTGATAGTCTTGCTGCTGATGTTGATCTTTTAAAACTGAAAGTTATGCCTAATGAAAACAAATATATTAAGTCATTTGCTACAGCAAACGCTATCCAAGTTCGAATTAATGACAATATTAGAATGATGGCTGAATTGCATGCTAGGTGGGAAAGAGAAGAAAAACTTGCTAAAGAAAATAATGTAGCTAAAGTTTGGACTATTACCACCACTAGTAATGTTGGTGCTTCACATATTGCTAAACCTCCTACTATCAATGGTAAAATAATTGGTGTTGGCAATGTTTCTACTTCTAATACAAAGCATGCAAAACTGCCTGAAACTGCTGAAACTGTTTGTGATAAAAGTGCTGAAATTTTTCAGAATATTTGGGACAATGATCTCATTGCTTTAGATCATAATGGTTTTGATTTTGATAATTGTCATATCTCTGAAGTTATTAAGTTCTTGCAAAAACTTGCTAGAAGTCCTAATGCTAGTGCTATAAACTTGGCTTTACAAAACATATTACAAATGCTCTCATTAAAGCTAGAGTAGAGGAATTAAAACTTGAAGCTTCTATTTATAGGAAGTTAGAAGATGGTTGGGAGCCCATCATTAAAATGAAGGTCAATGATTTTGATTGTAATGCTTTATGTGATCTTGGTGCAAGTATTTCTGTTATGCCTAAGAAACTCAATGATATGCTTGACTTGCCACCATTGAAATATTGTTATTTGGATGTTAATCTTGCTGATAATTCTATAAAGAAACCTTTGGGGAGGATTGACAATGTTCACATTACGGTTAACAATAACCTTGTCCCCGTTGATTTTGTTGTCTTGGATATTGAATGCAATGCATCTTGTCCTATTATTTTGGGAAGATCCTTTCTTCGAACAGTTGGTGCTATTATTGATATGAAAGAAGGAAATATTAAATATCATTTCCCTCTTAAAAAAGGTATGGAACACTTCCCTAGAAATAGAATGAAGTTGCCTTTTGATTCTATTATTATAACAAATTATGATGTTGATGCTTCTTCTCTTGATGTTACTTGATTTCCACTTTCTGCGCCTAGCTAAAGGCGTTAAAGAAAAATGCTTATGGGAGACAACCCATTATTTTATTCCTGCAATTTTTGTTTTATATTTGAGTCAAGGTGCTTGTTACTACTGTAGTAATACCTTTGTATCTTTACTTTATTGCATTGTTGTGCCAAGTAAAGTCTTTGATAGAAGGTTGATACTAGATTTGGATTTCTGCGCAGAAATAGATTTTTAGCTGTCACGAATTTGAGCTGTTCTCTCTGTAGGAGAATCTAAAAATTCTGAAAAAATTCATGAGTAATCCTCAGATATGTACGCAACTTTCATTCAATTTGAGCTTCTTCATCTGAGGATGTTAAGTGCCTCGAAAAAATTCTTCTTTACGGACTATTCTGTTTTGACAGATTCTGCCTTTTATTTCGCATTGCCTCTTTTACTGTGTTTGAGTGGATTTATTTGCTCCATTAAATTTCAGTAGCCTTGGGTAATGTCCAGAAGTGTTGGGACTGATTGTGTCCTCGCTGAACATGTGAATTTTTGATTATGCACTAACCCTCTAATAAGATTGTTTTGAGTCTGGTGTGAAGGAAGTTTTCAAGGATCAAGAGAGGAGGATGATATAATATGATCAAGAAGAGTGAAAAGTCTATGCTTGGGGATGCCCCCGTGGTTCATCCCTGCATATTTCAAGAAGACTCAAGCATCTAAGCTTGGGGATGCCCAAGGCATCCCCTTCTTCATCAACAACTTATCAGGTCACCTCTAGTGAAACTATATTTTTATTCCGTCACATCTTATGTGCTTTACTTGGAGCGTCTGTGTGATTTTATTTTTGTTTGTGTTTGAATAAAATCGGATCCTAGCATTCCTTGTGTGGGAGAAAGACACGCTCCGCTTTTTCATATGGAACACTGGTGTTCTTAGTTTTACTTTTAATGTTCATGGCGAAAGCTGAAAGCCGCTTCATTTATCGCTATTTGGTTGGAAACAGAAAATGCTTCATGTGGTAATTGGTATATTGTCTTGAATAATTTGCTACTTGGCAATTGTTTTGAGCTTGTGTTTTCCGGTTAGGTTCATACTTGTGTTTGCTTCAAACAACCTTGCTAGCCAAAGCCTTGTACTGAGAGGGAATGCTTCTCGTGCATCCAAAACCTTGAGCCAAAACTTATGCCATTTGTGTCCACCATAACTACCTACTATGTGGTATTTTTCTGCCATTCCAAGTAAATTGCTTGCGTGCTACCTTTAAATCCTTTCAAAAAAAATTCATTCCTTGTTTTTGCAATACATAGCTCATGGGAAAGTAGCCTAAAAACTATTGTGGTAAGGAATATGTCGCTTGTGTATCTTAGTTCTTATAAGTTGCTTGTTGAGCGGTAACCATGTTATCTGGGGACGCCATCAACCTGTCACACCTTTGTTGAATATCATGTGAGTTGCTATGCATGTTCGTCTTGTCTGAAGTAAGGGAGATTTTCCATGATTTGAAATGGTTTGAGTATGCATATTGTTAGAGAAGAACATTGGGGCACCAACCAAAGCCATGTATCATGGTGGAAGTTTCAGCTTGGACATTAATCCTCAAATCTCTTATGAGAATATTATCTGTTGTTGAATGCTTAAAGCATAAAACAGGAGTCCATTATCTGTTTTCTATGTTGTCCCGGTATGGATGTCCTCAAGTTGAGATCTATCAAATCGAGAAATCAAATGCGATTTATCTCCTTGGACCTTTGTACAGGTGGCATAGAGGTACCCCTTTGTGACACTTGGTTGAAACATATGTAATGCAATGATAATCCATAGAAATCCGAGCTAATTAGGACAAGGTGCGGGCACTATTAGTATTCGATGCATGAGGCTTGCAACTTATAGGAAGTTTTATACATAACCCATATGAATTATTACTACTGTTGACACAATTGTTCCCATGTTTTCAAAATAAAAAAGCTCTAGCACATGAGTAATCCCTGCTTCCCTCTGCGAAGGGCCTTTCTTTTACTTTATGTTGAGTCAGTTTACCTACTTCTTTCTATCTTAGAAGAAAACACTTGTGTCAACTCGGTGCATTGATTCTTACATACTTGCTTATTTGCACTCTTCATATTACTTTGTATTGATAATTATCCATGAGATATACATGTTGAAAGTTGAACAACTGCTGAAACTTAAATCTTCCTTTGTGTTGCTTCAAAATCTTCTATTAAGAATCTATTGCTTTATGAGTTAACTCTTATGCAAGACTTGTTGATGCTTGTCTTGAAAGTACTATTCATGAAAAGTCTTTGCTATATGATTCAGTTGTTTAGTCATTATCCTTTTGTTAACAAACTATAGACCATTGCTTTGAGTCACTTCATTCATCTCATATGCTTTACAATAGTATTGATCAAGATCATGTTCGTAGCATGTCACTTCAGAAATTATCCTTTTTATCGTTTACCTACTCGAGGGCGAGTAGGAACTAAGCTTGGGGATGCTTGATACGTCTCAAACGTATCTATAATTTCTTATGTTCCATGCTAGTTTTATGACAATACTCACATGTTTTATATACTTTATATCACTTTTATGCATTTTCCGGTACTAACCTATTAACAAGATGCCGAAGCGCCAGTTCCTATTTTCTGCTGTTTTTGGTTTCAGAAATCCTACACAGGAAATATTCTCGGAATTGGACGCAATAAAAGCCCACGGCCCTATTTTCCATGGAGGATTCCAGAACAACGAAGAAGAGTCGGAGGCGGCCAGCAGGGGGCCCACCCCACAGGGCGGCGCAGCCAGGCCCCCAGGCGCACCGGCCTATGGGGAGGCCACCCCCTGGCTCCCCCGATGCTGCCTCTTCGCCTATATAATCCTTCGTATCGGAAAACCCTAGTACCGAGTGCCACGATACGAGAAAAGTTACTGAGATGCCACCTCCGTCAACCCCATCTCGGGGGTTCTGAAGATCACCTCCGGCACCCTGCCGGAGAGGGGAATCATCACCGGAGGGCTCTACATCACCATGCCCGCCTCCGGACTGATGCGTGAGTAGTTCATCCTTGGACTATGGATCCATAGCAGTAGCTAGATGGTTGTCTTCTCCTATTATGCCATCATGTTTAGATGTTGTGAGCTGCCTATCATGATCAAGATCATCTATTTGTAATGCTACATGTTGTGTTTGTTGGGATCCGATGAATATGAAATACTATGTCAAGTTGATTATCGATCTATCATATATGTGTTGTTTATGATCTTGCATGCTCTCCGTTGCTAGTAGAGGCTCTGGCCAAGTTGATACTTGTAACTCCAAGAGGGGGTATTTATGCTCGATAGTGGGTTCATACCTCCATTGAATCTGGGACAGTGACAGCAAGTTCTAAGATTGTGGATGTGCTGTTGCCACTAGGGATAAAACATAAATGCTTTGTCTAAGGATATTTGTATTGTTTACATTGCGCACAGTACTTAATGCAATTGTCTGTTGTTTGCAACTTAATACTGGAAGCGGTGCGGATGCTAAACCGAAGGTGGACTTTTTAGTCATAGATGCATGCTGGATAGCGGTCTATGTTCTTTGTCGTAATGCCCTAAGTAAATCTCATAGTAGTCATCATGATATGTATATGCATTGTTATGCCCTCTCTATTTGTCAATTGCCCAACTGTAATTTATTCACCCAACATGTTATTTATCTTATTGGAGAGACACCACTAGTGAACTGTGGACCCCGGTCCATTCTTTTACATCTGAAATACAACCTACTACAATCACTGTTCTCTGTTGTTCTTTGCAAGCAAACATCATTCTCCACACCATACGTTTAATCCTTTGTTTTCAGCAAGCCGGTGAGATTGACAACCTCACTGTTAAGTTGGGGCAAAGTATCTTGATTGTGTTGTGCAGGTTTCACGTTGGCGCCGGAATCCCTGGTGTTGCGCCGCACTACACTCCTTCACCAACAACCTTCACGTGGCCTTCATCTCCTACTGGTTCGATAACCTTGGCTTCTTACTGCGGGAAAACTCGCTGATGTACGCATCACACCTTCCTCTTGGGGTTCCCAACGGACGTGTGCTTCACGCGACATCACCTACCGGGTGCTACTACCGGGTAGACCGACATATAGCCCGGCTTACCGGGTGCTGCTGCCGGGTAGTCCAGCCCTTTACCCGGCGTGCCACACTATAGGCTCTCTCTCTCTCCCTCCCTCCCTCCCTCCCTCCATCTCTCTCTCTCTCTCTCTCTCTCTCTCTCTCTCTCTCTCTCTCTCTTTTCTACTCCATTGTTGAACCTCAAAAGCTTGATTCCTCTCCATCCCTCCCATAATTCGTGTATCCCCTTGAGGGATTTGAAAGAGGAGATCTAGATCTACAACCTCCACCAATTAATTTCTCCTCTAATTGAGGGGAACTCTTGGATCTAGATCATGGAGTCATTTGTTAGTTTCTTCCATTGTTCTTCCACTCAAGTTTCTCCATAGCATTTGTTGCTTTGGTGGGATTTGAATGTGAAGGATTTGAGCACCCTTGTGCTCTTGCTTTTGCATCCTTGCATAAGTGTTGATCTCTCTATTAAGATTTGTTTGAGTGAGAGACCGTACACTTGTTACTCTTAGAGGGGCAACTGATCATATGTATTGTGATCGAAACTCGTTGGAAAAGGTGAATTGCGACGTCACGGAGAGGCCGATTGGTTAGCTTTTATACATGGCCTCAGATCTAGGAAGTTTGAACGGGAATGCATGCATGCAATCTCGGATATGTAGCATGGCTAAACACGTTTGTGGAAAAAGTAGAGCACCTCTCGAAAGTATACAGAATGTATCACGATACTTCCTATTCTGGGAAGGAACTACGATCACGGCGGAAAAGGAACTCTACGAAGTTCTCACAACCCGTGAAGACGGATGGACATAATTTTCATAAACTACAACCCTTTTCTAAAAACCAGTTTTCAAAAACCCGCATATGCCTAGGACTCCATAATCCATGGCTCTAGATATGAGACACCTACATAGAGCTAATGCCCTTTGTCTGGTATTTACAAGTGGTAAAGGCGACATGTAGCACCATAATGTGAACCTGTGATGCGCTTGGCCGACCAAATGGTCATTTGCCGTGATATTTGGAAAGACACACGACGAAGGTTCTGTGTCTTCACTAGTCATGCACACGACAAAGGTTCAGGGCTAAATGCCATGTACGCACAAAATACACACGTCACAGATTTGAATCTTTGCCGTGCGCTAGCAGAAAACACATGGCAAATAATTTTTCCGTTAGCAACGAGCCGGCCGTGAAGTCAGTTTACTTTGCCGTGTTGACGGCAAAGGTTTTGACGACAAAGGTTCAGACAGCCTTTGCCGTGTCCTTTAATTAACCACACGGAAAAGTGCGTTCCTCATTCGCAAACTCGCGCGATGCCATCCCTAAGTGAGAGAAGTCCAATTTACCCCCCTAAACTCGTCTCAAAGTTCAGATTACAACCCTCAATTTTATTTTGGTTCAATCTTCAACCCTGAATTCTATAATCCGTTCGAAATTGGACCTTCTACCCTTTTTTGACATGTATTGAACCGGGTTTTTCGCCAGTTAGCGCTTTTTCTTCCTATATACTGTGCCAACTCATCAACACATAACATACACGGTACAAGAAAAACCAACTTAATACAATGCAAGGGGTGATTTTTAACCGTTTTTAGAATTCAGGGTTGAAAGTTGAACCAAAGTAAAGTTGAGGGTTGTAAGATGAACTTTGAGACAAGTTTAGGGGGGTAAATTGGACTTCTCTCTCCCTAAGTTGCCAGGTTAAACTCGTGTAGCCCTGGCAAGTTTTTATTTATTTATTTTTCTGCAATCAATCTCTTGCTTACTGAAAACTCTAGTTTTGTCGGACAACCTTGCTTCTTTCTTATAGCAAAGTGCTGAATCCATAAGCTTTCGTCGGAGCTCTTTCCTGACCTTCTATGTGAGTTCTAGCTTGAGCTGGCATAGTTTGTTACACGAGCTAGAAAGCGTTCTATTCTAATCTAAAGAGAAGTTGACCCTCACTGACGCATTCAGGGCTCTGCAGTTGAAAAAGAGATACCCAAGTTTCAGAATTTACAATCTATTCATTTTATATTTTCCTTTTTAGAAGACACACTTAAATAATACAATTCGAGTGTACCAGATTCTTTATCATTTCGAGGAAAAGGTTCGGGAGGAAAGGGAAACAACAGAGGGATCCGAATCTTTCTTTATCGAGATTCTACGAACAAGAATCTTTTTTTTAACCTTGCCTTAGACCTTGTGACCGAATACTCTTCGTTCGGATTGACGACTTGGACCCCCTTTTCGCACACTATTTCAGAAAAAAAGATGGTTTCATAAAATCTGTACGATTTTCCCGATCTAAATCGAGCAGGTTTCGTGTTCCTTAAATCGTCGTGATAACCACGAGGATTTATTTAGCGCTTTACCACAGCGAGATTTTTGCTGCTCTAAGGCATTGGAGGTTGATAGGCGGAGAAAACCAACACCGTTGCTGGTTTTGAGGGCTGGCAGGATGGCGTCATGCGGCGGTGACAAAATCTGAACGTCCGCGTGCGATTTCCGTCCAAGATTTTAGATTTTTGTGGTGAGATGGACTCAAGATCGATCTGGAAAGATTTTTTTTTGGTTAGAAACCAATGTCTGCTAATTAATTGAAGCCCAGGTGATGAGTAAATTTGGTTTGTGCGTGTGTGCCAAAGCAGATATGTCACGGTCTCTTCTTATTTCTACACATGGTTTAAACCTCGAGTATATTGGACGGACTACGGAAACTGAGAAGTCACGGTCTCATATATACACGTCGGTTCCCAATCTGAAGTATCAGAGTCAGCTGGGCCGATGAAACAGCCATATACTCCGTATATAACACGAGCATGCACCTCCTGTTTTGCCGCACATACCCTATATACATCTCCAAATAGTCGTCTCCTTGGTCAAAGGCGGAGGCTCCCATCATGTCAATGGCGGCGCGCTTGTCCGCCCTTCGCAGCGCCGGTCGGCGGCAGGTCTCCGCTTCAACCATGGGCGTCAGGCAGGTGACCGGCTCCCACGTGCTGCGGATCGACGGATTCACGCAACTCAGCAAGACGGTGGCGAATAACACTGAGATGAGATCAGGCACGTTCAACGTCGGCGGCCACGACTGGTGTCTTGCATGCTATCCAAACGGTTGCTCCGATCTGTACAAGGGCTACATCTCCATCTTCCTCCAGCAGGCGAGCCACGAAAAGACCGGCGCCGCCACGGCAAAGGGCCAATTGAGCATACTCGACCGGGACGGGATGCCATCGTGCACCAAACACATAACCGAGCGCACCTTCAAGGGGCCTCCCTTCGGCTGGGGCGAAATAGACTTCGTGAAACACCAGGATCTGGACAAGGACAAGCATCTCCACGACGGTTGCCTCACCGTCCTTTGTGACGTCACCGTCACGGAGCACTACACGCACGACCATGTCGAGGTTGCCGCGTCAGCAGCGCCGCCGTTCGACCTGCGCGGGCAACTCGCAGAAGCCATGTGGAATATCAAGAAAGTAGATGTCCAGATCGAGGTCGGCGGGGAGACGTTTCCCGCGCACCGGTGGGTACTTGAGGCCCAATCGCCCGTCTTCAAGACGGATCTGTTGCTCGCCTCGACCGCCAACGTGACCGCCAAGCTACGCATCGATGACATGGACGCCGAGGTGTTCAAGGCTCTGCTCCGGTTCATGTACACGGACTCGCCTCCGGAGACGAGCCAGCTCCAGGAGGCGGCCATGGCGGAGAAGATTCTTGTCTCCGCGGACAGGTATAAGCTGGACAGGCTGAAACTCGTATGCGAGAAGGCGCTGTGTCAGCACATCGACATGAGCTCTCTCGCTGCCACTCTAGCGTTGGCCGAGCGGCACCGTTGCTCCGTGCTGACCGCGGCGTGCATCAAGTTCCTCTCTTCCCCTGGTAATCTCGAAGCGTTCATAGCGGCGGATGGGATCAAACAGCTAAAGGAACGTTGCCCCTCTGCTCTGTTGGATCTCGCGGTGAAGAACTGAAGATCATGGCGCTACAGAAGCATTATGGGCGGCATCGTGTAAAAGGCTGCTAGATGGATAATTACAGTAGTTTGTCCCCAACTCCCCATAGTATTACTAATAAGCAGGATTCTAGTGCTAGAGATATTATAATACATGTGTGCATTGGTTTGATGAAATGTCGTCGATTAGTTTGTCTCCAACAAATAGAGGACTTGATTCAGTATGTTTTTTTTTTGGAATATGAATGGAAGACTACAGCATTACCTCTAGAAGATGCATATAGATCATAACTTTACTCTTTTGTTTGCAGCATTTGATTCTAGCCCTGCTTCAAAAAGAACTTGCAAAAAAAAAAAAAACAGACAAACAGTAAATTGTTTTCTTAGGGAAATATGTCCGACTTTGTTGAACAATCTTGTGTTTAGGCGTAAAAATGAACTATCCTTCAGTGTATTGTGCTCGAATGTGTTGAATAAGCGATTCTCATGGTGAAATTAACAACATCAAAGGATTGGATCCTTCTCCTGGGTAATTTTACTACACGATTCTAGCACGAGATATATCTTGCTCATCTCGCGCTGCTGCCTGCCAGAACTAAGTAAAAATAAAAGGAAACCCAGCTTTGATTTCTCGTACGCAAAAAAACAAGAGAAACCACGAACAAACGAATCTATTCATCCTAGGTAGGAGAACAAATCCACCAAATGGAAGAATCGAACCACTTAAGAAAATAGAGATGTATGAACCATCGGTTACCTGCTGGATCTCCACGACGAGGTCGGAAAGAGGGAAGGACCTGCTATCCTCGCCTCGCCGAGTCCCTGATCTCTGCATGCCGCAGCCGGACATGGCCACCACCATCTCCATCTCCGGTCGCCAGCCATGGCCGCGTGGCTCCTCTCCTCTCCGAGCAAGAGTCAAAGTCTAAGTCATAGTCATTCGCGCACCCCGCCCGCGGTCCATGGCGACGGGGTTCTACTTACAGAGGCTAGCGGCCTGGTCGGATATGTTGGGGAAATTTTTTGAGCGGGAATGAGATGACATTTGGGATCCCTCTCACTTCTTGAACGGTTGCTTGATGGAATGATGGATGGCTGAGATAGGTATCACGTGGATCGTTGACATGGACTGATCTATGGGAACAAAACAAGGTGTAAATCCGGCCTGAATTACGATGTGACTGCATGCGCTTGATTGCTGGCGCCTCATTTTATGGTGTGAAGTTATGATGTTGACCTATTCTACAGGCGCCATCTCATCCCAGTTATGGAATGGCATATCTTTAATTCCTTTGTTACATCTCTCACTAATTTCACTTACCCCGCTTGGATGCTCCTCTCGTATGATGAATCGATCATCCTCAACCCTGCACATGGGACAACAATGGAGTCGGACACAACAACGTCGATCGGTCGAGGACACTAGCGCCAAGAGATCATGGGCTGACGATCGCGACATCGTTGGCTATGGGATTAGGGTCAAGTCAGCGTCAGCCATGGACATTCTTTGGCCTAGCTAGCGAGCTCTGCTCGAACATGGGAGAAATAAGCAACTTTACTGCTGGTAACACTTCTTTGACATGCACCGAGGAATATGAAGTAGAGAAATTTATAATACCAGCAAATTCTCAAGCAAAGATCTGTTTTAACATACATTTTACAGTAGTACATATTTCTAACTTGAATGTGAACAATTTTATTCATTGCCCCGTTTGGTTCGCAACATAGATATACAGGTAAACCTGGAGCAGCTAGATATACAAGGATCCAAGAAAAAACTTGACTATACATGAGTTGAACAATCTCATCCATCACATGACCATCACCATTAGCTTGTAGCAAACTGGAGTCCCAATCTATCACAGCGCTAATACTACATGTTCCACTCACTAGTTTTTTACCATTTGAAACAAGAGAAAATAAGCCTCAACTCAAAGAAATTGTAGCTGAATGCTCACTACATATCTCAACACAAGTGGTGCACAGCTAGCAAGGATCACAATGCAGCCTCTTCTTGGCTTCTCACGTGTATAGGTTGTCAACTACTTGCAGCCTCAAAGATATGATTTCAGGTTCTTCACAGCGCCAAATGACATGCCTCCAGAGCCTATTTGATTTTGTATATGTGAAACCTGCAAGAAATAATTGCCAAATATTGTAAAATTCTGCTATACAAGATAACAGGAAAACTCTAGAAAAAGGCCGACCTTCGCGAAGGGAAGGCAACTCACTCCGCACGCGACAAGTGGCGCGCTGTGGGCCAGAAAATCTCTGGGAAGTGGCCTCCCTGCTCGCCACGTGTCGCAAGGGGAAGCAAGGTGGGGATGGGGGAGGAGAGAGAAGACTGAGTTGTGTCAGTTTTTCCCTTTTTCTTCTAGATTCGTTTTTTCAAAATGAAATATCTTGAGAACCGTAAGTTCAAATTACGAACCGTTTTCACTTTTGAGATCCTCGCGTCGAGATCTTCGAAACTAGATCCCATGTTGATAGGTTTGGAGATACTTTTTTTTTTACTTCCAATAGTAGTATGATTGTACCTGTGGTGTGTACTCGACTGTACGCGTGTTTCAATCGAAAAGTACTTCGTTTTTAGTGTGTTTGGTGCAGCTTTTTCCTTTACTCGCTAACCGTACTCGCCCGTGTGCAGGATCTGCACTGTACTTACGCGCGACCTGTACCTGCTCGTGTGTGCATCTGTACGTCCGTACATGTACTTGCTCGTGTTCACGATCGTACTCGCTCGTATGCGCGTTTGTACCTGCTCGTCTGCGTGATCTGTACTTGTACTCGCTCGTGTGTTCAATCGTACTCGTGTGTTGTGCGTGGCTGTACTCGCTCGTGTGCACGGCCGTACTCGCTCGTGTGCGTGACTGTACTTGTACTCGCATGTGTGTTCAACTGTACTCGTGTGTTGTGCGTGACTATACCTGCTCGTGTGCACGACTGTACCTGATCGTGTGCGTGACTGTACTTGTACTCGCCTGTGTGTTTAACTGTACTCGTGTGTTGTGCGCCACTGTACTCGCTCGTGTGTGCAGTTGTATTCGTGTTTGTATGCAATTGTACTTGTGTGTTTAGTGAGCTGTACTCGTACTTTCGTGTAATCGAGTTGAATACGACAGTAGTAGGAGGAAAGCTAGCTACTTTATTGCCGTGCATGCATCGGTGCTTAGCTAGCCAAAACATGTGTGCATGCATCGTGAATATGTGGATTGGGCACAGATCGCATGCGGGGAGGAGTACGCGCTTGGGTAGACGCTCGCGGCGGGAGAAGTACAGGCTACGCGCTCGCGCTCGCGGCCGCTCGCGGGAGAAGTACGCGCTCGCGGAAAGGTGTACTCGCGCGTACTCGTACCGTCGCGGGTCGCTCGTGGAAAGGTACAGCTCGCGTCGCTTGGGCCTGACACGTGTCAGACGCGGGTGCGTTGCGCGGGGTGGTGTTTCCCTTTACGAAGGTTGGTCTCTAGGTAGTGGTACCCAAGATAACACAACCACTAGTAGAAAAAGGGGCAGTAGGCCCGGTCCATTTGGGCCTTCAGACCCGGTTCCCAAACCGGGACCAACTGGGCGGGACTAAAGGGGGTACCTTTAGTCCCGGTTCAAAGTTGAACCGAGCCTAAAGGCCTCGACACGTGGTGCGGCCAGGGAGCTCGCGGTGGAAGGCCTTTGGTCCCGGTTCGTGGTACGAACCGGGCCTAGGTTTCTCTGCCGCGGCAGAATTGCTATTTCTGCGCCGCGGCACAGGTTTAGGCTGTACCGGCGTTTCTGCCGCGGCGGAGAAACGAGGCGTTTCTCTGCCGCGGCAGAGTTTCAGCAATGCATATATATCATTCAAGAAACCACAAAAAATCGTCATGAATATATATAGACATCGTCAACAGTACACGACATCGTCAACGAGTACACATAATGCATGCATATTTACAATACAACATCTCCTCGACGGATTTCATCCCCCGTCACGATCCGCCGATAGTGCTCTCCACCGGGATAAGGGCCTCGGTAATAAAGAATCCCGCGATTTCCTCTTGAATTGCTTTTATTTGATCCTCCGTTATGAGAGTGTTCCGCAGGCGTGTCATCTATATTTAAAAAGGGAGATCAATATATGAATGGAACTCAATACAATAGATGGTACTAATTAAGATTAATTGTGAAATTTTGTTATCGTACACGAGTGTGGTGTATACGGGCATCCCCACCCTTGGGACAGGCCATGTCACGCATGAAGGTGCAGACGTAGTATCCACATAAGTTATTCCCTTGTTCCTGCCTCATACACTTTACGAAAAAATAGTTCGATTAAACTAATAATCAAGCATCGTATTGAAAGTAAATATCATATATAAAGTTTCACGGACATAGCTATATATATAGTACTACTTACAGGGTAATCTTCAAATGTAAGCTCCGGTTTCCATTTACCCGGAACAGTATTGATGAACCGTTTACAAGCCCTGCCCGGCAAAAAATAATGAGTAAATGAGTAATTGATTAGTTGATGATATCTTCGAATTAGAACAGATGAAGATGCCAATACGAAATTGATTGAAACTACCTCCGGAGGATGGCAGCCATGTCCGCCCATTCCGCATATTCTTTACGTTTCGAGTCCATGACTTTTACGACTCCAAGGGAAGATCAATGATTAGGAGAATATAGTGGAAACTGCACAAGCATAGCTCAATGATTACGAGAATAAAGTGGAAGGTGCACAAGCATAATGTATGTTATATATAACACTCACTTGAAGTTGTAGGGAAAGAATATATCCTCTTTGTCTGCTTGCTTCTCTAAAAACATTACGATGTTGTCCTCTGTGTCCTTGGCGAAGTCTTGAACCGTAACTTCATGAACTGTGTTTGGGTCTATGAACCCCAGCGGTAGGAGCTTGCCTCTTTTGTATTCCAGCTTCTTCATTCTGCATAATTAAATGTATAGCGTACACAAAGAATATACTGAGGATAATTGTTAGTGCAAATGAATGAGCTACAAACTTAATTACTCAAATAAATCACTTACAGGCAGTAGCAACTGATGACAGCTTTGTCGAGGGCGGCTTGATTGAATAACTGAAACAGTTCATCTAACTCAATGTTTATCTCGTCTTGCCCCCCGAAGTAATGCTCATCTCTAAGATACACCGTGAGGTAGCTTTCACTTCTTCGACAGGCTTTCAGGTACCATTCATGCAACCTTCGCATCTGAGTCCCTAGACGCGCGAGCTCGCCAGGTTTGACGAGATCTTTTCCGTATCTATACGTGTTTACCACTTGAGCCGTTGGATAGTAATCTTCGTACTCAACTGATGCTCCCTGAGCTCTAGCCGCCCGTTCGATCATCGATGCCGTCTCTGGATCATGATATGGCTCCACGATGAAGTGGGGTGCGGCTTGAATGTCCTGCTGTCCAAGCTGGGCGACTTTTTTTGCTTCTTTGCTCGCTCTAGAGGACTGTCCAAGAGAGCGGTCATAATCAGCTCTCGGCTCAGGTCTCTTCATTCTCGTCTCGGCAAAGTGCTTCACCGTATGCGGTCGAATAAACATCTTCTTCGGCGCAAGAAACGCCTTTTGCTCTTCGGTCTGCTCATGTGGTAACAACTGCGGAGTCACGTGCCCTCATTGGAGTTGATGATCTCTTCGGAGCTGTAGGAGGTGCCGCGGACGGTTTCCTCTTTTGCTTAAGTGGAGGCGGCGGAGTCTCTCGACGAGGAGGAGGAGGCGGCGGAGTCTCCCGACGAGGAGGAGGAGGCGGCGGAGTATTTTCACGCGGAGCGGATCGGTCATGGATAGGGGAATCATCATCGCGCACGGGAGAATCATCACGCGGAGGAGACCGCACGAGTGGCGGAGGAGGCGGAGGTGGCATGCTTGTTGGCTTCTCACCCGGAAACACAATGTTCTCCTTCCGCCATTGCACGGTGGTTCTACGGGCTTCTCCCGGTTCTTTGATTTCCCCATCTTCACCCGCAGGGTGCTCAAGCACCAACCCCTCATAATCTCTCATCACTTCATCCACCATCACAACAACAAAGTCATCTTGGACCGAACGGCAATGGTAAGACCTTGTAGGTAAGAGGATGCCGACCGCCGCCTTGAAGGATAGGTTGAAAACTTTAACATGCAGCTCACAAGGACGGCTCTCGGTGAGATCATCCACGGGGGGTAGCGAGGAGGCTCGACCACCTGGTTATCATCATCATCATTATCCACCTGCTGAGAGGAAGCCACGCTCGCTCTTCGGTGTGGTTGAGATTGCGGCGGGGCGATGGCATTGAGCAATGCGGGATCTACAGCCTGCCCCCGAGCCATCCGAGATGTAAGTACTTGGGTTACCATGGTTAATTGGGCTTTCATGGTGCTCATACCCTCCTCTAAGTTAGCCAGGCGGTCTGTTTCCCTTGCCTTCCTCCTCTCATGGCTTTTATCAGGAAATCTCTTCCTTTCCGCAGGAAAGCCATACTTCCATGGAACGGAGCCTTCTGTGCCTCGTGTTCGTCCGCCGTGTTCTTTGTTCACAAGGGCGCGTGTCAGCTCATCGTTCTCTCTTTCGGGCTGGAACAACCCCGCCTCCACATCCCTATGTGCTCTTTCCAGGGCATCAATGGGAACCTTCAGATGAGCTTTCTTATAGATGCACTTCCCCGTTTCCGGATCCAACGTCCCCCCAATCCCGTAGAACCACTCCTTGCACCGTTCGATCCAACCGTGTGTACCTAATCTGATCCCTTTATCTGGTCGGTTCCGCCTCAGCTGCTTGCCACTTAGGACGGTTAGCCCCGTATCCACCTGGACCCGGAATTTGGTGATATAGCTTCAACGCAGCATTTGCCTTATTTATTTCCGACCTTCTCTTAAATTCTTCCGACTCCGTGCTGTACTTCACGAATTCTTCCCGGTGAGTTTTTACCTTCTCATTGTCCGGAGTCTTCTTTATCTTGATAAGGCGGCGCAATCTTTTCTTGTGGCTCTTGAATAGTTCGGCCATCTTCTTCTTGCCAAACTCGCGGAGGGCCTGCTCCATCTTGGCCTTTTCAGCGTCACCCCCTCTTCGGGTACTATGTTGAAATGTGACATGAGCTTGTCCATAATGCTGTTTTTGGCTACATCATCGATATAAAGACCTTGACCTTCCTCCTCTGCAGACAGCACTAGTCCCTTCGGCTTGTGCCATTCTCGAACGGTGATCGGGACGTGGTCCCTAACAAGCACTCCGCATTGAGCTATAAATGCCTTTGCACCTTTCTCTGGAGCAATCGGTTTACCATCCTTTTCGATGTGGGTGATGTCGTGCCTAACACCGTCATCCAACTTTTTGGCCGGGCCTCGCTTCCTCGACTTTGTCGAAGAGAGCAGCGGTTGCTCTTCCGAGGAGTCGGCGCTCCATTCCGGCGGGGTTGGCGCGTCGTCGACGCGCTTGCCAATGCGACGGTTCCGCTTCCTGTCAACTGCACCGTCGCTACGTATGTGGCGGTTGAGCGTCATAGCCGCTGACTGGTCGGCCCCGCGCCTCCTCGCCTCTCATTTCGTTGTGTCCGGCGTGCCCGGTGCGTCCCCTGTGGGACGGGGACGGGCTCGGGACGCCGGACACCGTATCGGGGCGCGCCGGACAAAAAAGGGCTTTGGGGGACGCGGCTGGAACGCTTTTTTTGTCCGGCGCGCCCCAAATTCCTTTGGGGGACGGTTTGGGGGACGCGACTGGAGATGCTCTAAGTGGCAACGGCGTTTCATGATCCTGCATATGCCGCCCACGGAAAAACAGCTAGTTTGCTACTGCGGCGAGCCACTGCAAGTATGTGGCGTACACCTTCCGGAATCCTGCACTACACACCTTTGGAAGTGATTCTTGCTCCTTTCTTTTCTAAAGGGCGATACCCACATCAGTTGATGCACATAGTATTTTTTTTATTTATTTCAGCATTTCAAACTTTTAAGAATTTACAATCATAAATCAGATAAGGTTGAGACATGTATCAACCATCTAAAGATGAAAAGCAACATATGTTCTTACGAGAGATCGTTGCCCCCACGTTGTTCTAGACCTGCGTTTCTTGTACGTAGCAGGATTGTTTTCAACCAATGACACTGCTGCAATTTCTGAGATTTTCTAAAATAATTATATGTTTTTCTATGAGATGGAACATGGGCGATCCAATTGGCCACTTGTCTGGAAACAAGTTCTGTTCACATAGCACTTGACTGAAAACAAAAGTCTGTTCACATCGGGATCGCTGACATCATATGGGGCACGGTCAGCAGGTCAACAACATTTTCTTCCGACAAAACAAAAGAAGGTTCAAACATGATCAGATGTCCAACCATTTTTTTTTTGTAGATTATCGAGTAAGCTGTGACCACTTCTATGTGCAAAATATGAATGAATTGATATGAGAAATAAAAATAAATAATTTATGCTTCGGTTTGTCTCTCAAGAAACTTTCTTCCACGATATGCTATATGTAAATTAGATTTTTTTTTCATTTTACTTATGTTTATTCTGCAATTATCATAGTACAATGGACATCATATTACCGGGTGTATTAAGCAGAACGCGTCTCACTTTAACCCCCTTTTGTACACGAATAAATATCAGACATCCTAGTTGGTATAGCCTTTTAATCTTTGCTTCGACCTATTAGGTATTAACTCGTTATGGGCTCCGAAATTGATGTTGAATTGTACACCTGATAGGCTTCGACATAATTTTCCGTTGGAACAATCTTAGGGTATGTTTGGTTGAGCTGTGGATTCTAAAAAAGCAGCTGTGAACTGTGAACTTTGAAAAAGCTGCTGTGAGCTGAGAACTGTGGATTTTCTGAAAATTGTTTGGTTGTATCAACTGTGAACTGTGGGTTTGGTTGAAAATATCTATAATACCCATGAGACTCTGAGAGACTGTTTATATGCTAATTGATCGAAAAACTTTCGCATGTGCACTAATTATTATGTAATCGCCATTTTGGATGAATATTTTTAAAATTTTCATAATATTCCATACTTTTGAACAGAATATGGCATAAAAGTATAATTTTTTTTGGATGCCTCGGAGATAGACATGATAATATAGAAGTTGATACTTCTTCCATTTTGCCGAGTGTGATGTGCATCTGATTTTGGTCTAGAAATGCTTTGTACGGAGTAGTTTATACTGATGACTAGTTCAGGTATTGGTTTAATACATAGATATAATTAGTTTCTTATTCAATATTCAATTGTATTGACAATCGGAAGCGCAGGCATATCCAAGTTTTGAGGTAACAATATTTAACAATACACTGTATGTAGAGGGAATCGTAGGATGTTGTTTGCATGTGTGAGAGAGGAATAGACCAGGGTGAGGGAAGGGAGCACATAGCTTCTGCATCAGCCCGAGATTGGGATGGAGGTGCGCAGCACCACTGGCTAGGGACGGGGCGGAAGAACAAGAAGAGAAGGGGCGGCCAAACTGGAGAGTCGGTGAGGAAGAACAAGCGGTGAAAGCGCGGCCAAAGGAACGACTCGCCGCTAGCGAGCCGGCCAAGGGGCGGCACAGGACGGCAGGAGCGACGGAACACCTGGCTTTTCTCCCTCTCCCCGACGCGCACAGGGATTGGGCTTCCATCTGATTCGGAAAAGAAACAGCGAAACGGTACAACTTATGGAGTGGCAGTGGGTAATTTTCTTCAAATAAGAGAAGTCACCGCGGCTGAAGCTGGTCTCCTCTGGCTGTGGCTCACTGTGCGATTTACATATAGGAGAATCTGCTGCGTTTAGAGAATCTGGAACCTAAAATTTTTGTTTAGTTGAGATTTCACGGTGGTAACGCAGAGAACCTGGTTCTAAAATCCCAATCAAACACACCCTTAGACTAGGCATATAGTGTACTGATACGTCTCCGACGTATCGATAATTTCTTATGTTCTATGTCATATTATTGATGATACCTACATGTTTTATGCACACTTTATGTCATATTCATGCATTTTCTGGAACTAACATATTAACAAGATGCCGAAGAGCCAGTTGCTGTTTTCTGCTGTTTTTGGTTTCAGAAATCCTAAAATCTGGCCCAGACACCCGCTCGAATCAACACCTGAAAATATATATGAGATAACAACTCTCTATTAGACTTGAAAAACCTCAAAGCACCCAAGAATTTAACACCCAAAAAATGATTCAGCACCTCAAAGCAATTTGTTAAGCAACCATATGATTCAGCACCTCGAAGTATCTTGTTAAGCACCAAGGAGTGTACAGGGACATTAACTTTATCACATAGAGAGCATTGGCGGGAATTTAATTTTATTTCGGTACAGGAACCTTACTACAATGTGTCTAGAATTTTTTTAAATTCATTGGGCTTCCATAGACAAGCAAGTATAGTAAAAAAATCAAATACCCATGAGAGACCAGCATGTATAGGTTGAACAAATTACTTGGCACCAAAGGTTAACTTGTCAAGCACCGTCTCGAAGGAATACATTCGGCACCCAGACTGAATTTGTTAAGTATCCATGGTCTCTTTATTCATCTGGTAATTTTGAGAACAAGGCATTTACTCCAATTGGTAATTCAAGAACAACGCTTGATAAAGGAATCAAAACAAGGAAGGAAACCCATCGATCGGTCCATCCATCGATCGGTCCATCCATCCATTTTATCCTCTATTTCTTTTCCCTGGACATAAAACAAGGAAGGAAACCCAGCACTCAGATCCAACTCGATCGCCCATTCTTTCGGGAAAAAGAAAAACAACCCAAATTGGCATACACGCTACTCCGTCAGCTCCCATATGATTCACTCAATCAGCAAACCTTTTTTTCCCAAGGGAATCGTGTCGTGCGAAAGAAAGGAAACATCTATAACAAGACGAGATCTCAGTTCATCCATTAACGAATGGATAAGTGAACGACACGTATACCTAACTTTGCCTGCTTTTCGCAAATCAAAATTTGCCTTCTCCACGAATCACAAACCAACCGATCTACTAGGAAAATAAAAAGAGCACTAATAAAAACCACTCGATCTAGGACCCATCCAATTTGCTCGCCTAGCGCTTAATAAAAAAGAAAAGGAAACCCATCTGCTTTGATTCCTCGTACCTAAAAAAAACCAAGGAGAGACCAGAACAAACCAATCGATTCATCCTAGCTAGGTGATCAAATCCATCAAATGAAAGAACTGAACCAATTAAGAAAATACGGATACATGAACCATCAGTTACCTGCTGGATCTCCACGACGAGATCGGACACAGGGAGGGACCGCCTCCAGGGAGGGCAGCAGCGGCGGCCAGGATGGCGGCGTACGGCGGCGGGCGGTGGTGGACTAGGGTTCCCCCGGAGTCGCTCGGGAGAGGAACAAGTGGCTCCACATGTGTACAAGCTTATCACCCAAAAGTCAAAGCCAAAAGAACGGTGGCGGAAGGGTTGCTAGGCCAGTTACATTGTTTTGAAGTAGTAGTTTCCTATTCTATTCCCTCGGTCAGCACATATAGTGAATCAGATATGTGACTACGGAATCGTAAAAAATGCCAAAAGTCATAAGTCAGATAATCACAATATCATTATCACGAGAATTCTCACCTCAGGCTCCTTTCGTTCTTGTTGCTTTGTTTGGGCATAGGGTGCGGTTAACGCAGGCCTTCTCTCAGTCTCTAGAGCAGCATTGAAAAATTCCCTGAGAAGAAAAATACAAGGGGATATGGGATCACCTACCTGCTTGCTCAGCGAATGAACATTCCTCAGGCTCACGCCCAAGTTGGCCGGCGACTCGACAAACGCCCACCGCCCGAGCCACGCCAAAGTCATCTCACACCATGGATTCATGATAGAGCTCTCACTCTCCCTCTTCCTCTCCTCTCCTCTCCTCGACAAAGTCAAAGTCTAAGTCATAGTCACACGCGCAATCCACACGCGGTGTATGATGATGAGCTTGTACTTATAGGAGAGCAAGTGGTGAGGGAAGAGAGGGTTGGAGAAGGGAGAGAGGTGGATCTGTGGCAACGCTAGAGATCTGGAACTTGCCAATTGGTCATAGATGATCTCACGTGGATTGTCCTTCCCCTAGCCGTCCGATTAAAAGCAGGAGATGCAATCATAAATCTTAAACATGTGTGGGCACTGCAAGCAAAAGATCATTTCTCCTGCTCTACATGCCCCTAGAAACCAGCCTAGCCTAGAGTCTTGTGCTTGCCGTCAATTGATCGCATTGATTTCCTCAGAAAAGTAAATTAAGCTGGGGATTTCTAGGAGGCTGCTCCCTCTATTCTCTTAATGAATAAACCTAGTAAAATTAAAGTTTGCTAGCTGAAAATAAACCTTCTGCTAGGAAGTACTTACTCACTGTGACATGATTTGCACATAGTGGCACCACATCACTTTACACACATTACTACCTAGATGTTTTAGCATTTTTGTACACTCACTTAGTTCGTTTTGTACTACTCGAATTTGAAATGTCTATTATCATCTTCATTTCAAGAAAATGTATTATGTCTCTTAGCAGCCAGGCACATGACTAGTAGACTGGGCATCGACCAGCAGGAAAAAACCTCATAGCAAGTACTAATCAGTAGGGACATATATAATTTGTTCAATACTAAATCTAAAAATATTATTATACACACTGTTGATCATCATTTCTGTAGTTTTCAAAACAAGGACAATACATGCTTCAAATAGTCACATTGTTGATCATCATTTTTGTAAATTTACAAACAAGGAAAATACATGCTTCAAATGGTCACCTGACCCCATGCATCCGTTTTTCTCAACTTGGCGATCAGCAAACAGAACTAACATCCAAGCTGGGAACACCACAATAGACTAGCTAAGATTGTGCCAACAAAGAGAGTGGAACACAACACAACAGGATGGACTCAGCCATCACCACAATATGCATTACCACTCCCAGCTCCTCCTCTGCAACTTGCCTCTGGCTGCACTGCATGCCATCATGCATGGATGGGATTCGTCACAAGCCGCTATTACCTAGTCACATTGGGGATGAGGATGTCGAGAAGCAAACAAAAAAAGAACAAATAGCAGCATATGTGTGCTCTCCAATTACAATATCTTAGACTTGACAAAGTGAGATGAAGACAACTGATTTACTATTACATGTACTTTATTCTACTCTCTTTCACATCAAATGCATCTACTCCTTGACAGAAGTTTCTTCACATTAAGAGATTGGACAATCCACTGGTCATCACGGCTGAATATTGATCACCTAATGGACGCCAGCAAATGCACTGATTTAGGTATCTAAGCAACAACACATGGACGCCAGCCAGCCAGCCATTATGGCCTCACTGGGTTTCTTTCACCACATCCTATATATCAACAAAGATAATGTCCTCCGACGTCCTACTGCTGGACGTTCTTGCTATGCTCGTTCCCTGGGAGCTCGCTATTGTTCGCGCAGTGGACCATCAATGCGCGAGCATGACGAAACTCGTGGATGTAGCCCTCTTTCATTAGGATTTTCTTCAGCGCCTAGCATCATGTTCCAACACATAGCAAGATGGCGCAGAATCTGAAAGAAGAAAGAGAGAACATAAAGATCAAGACAGTTTTAGTGGAATGATTACTCGAACTATACATTGTCAAAAAGAGAACTATAATCATCGATACATAATCATTTTCAAGTAACTAATTCAGCAAACCAGTGACTAAGAATCATGAGCCACAACCTATAGAACAAGTCATACTCACAAAGATGTTGATACCCTCATCCCCTTATAAATTAAATAGAGTGTGCAGTAATCTAGGTAAACAATTTATAGCTTTGATAGAAGAATACATGAGAAGTAGAAGGCTAGTAACCTTGGGACCCCAATCACAATCTCTGCACATCACGTATATCAATCTTTATGTGACTCAATGCCACACCGGTTAACTTGTACCTTATTGCAGCTATAATATGCAGTTTAGTTTAAACATACTAGTCGCAAGTCCACTTTCCGCATAACAACTCAGTTGCAGTTTTCCCCTACCTCAAACCTTATAACAAGTACACTCCTGGAAGCCACACTATCATACTACATCACCGAACATATACTCTAGCAACCAGATATTCTGCTAGGTGACGTACCTGGCGAGGATTTGGACCTACAGTGTGACCGCTTCGCACACGGCAGGCAAATTGAGCCTGGCGAGGATTTGTCTAGTGGAAAAGGTAAGCTCTGTGCACAAAACGAGATCATCAAAGAGAGAATTATCGTTTTTAAATCAACATATGCATACCGCTAGACCAATTATGGGCTTAGAATCAAAGTGGTAGAGAAAAGTTCCAGATAAAATCTTGGAACTGCGAGTACTGGTATACACTGGACAATTTGCTAAATCATGAATAGAAGCTATCAAATGGTTGAATTGGATCTCCTTGTATGTTGTAGACCAAACAAAACAAGCACACACAACAAAGATATTACCAAATTGTCTTTTTGTCCTAATTTGCATATACCATTTCCAATAAGAACCAGAAACTTAATGGCAACCTCAATGGCCATGGTATCACAAAGCATGGATAGGAGAAAGGTTAGGAACCAGAACTGACCTAGGATACGGAGAAGAATGCTACGGCTATCGTTGTTGTGGCCCAGTGAATTCGTTGCCATCAGACAACATCAAGGACGGAGATGAAGGGGGAATGGCCAGTTAGGACTACAACAGCAACACTGAGACTTGTTAACTTCTAGCAAAAGAAATGATAAGATGTTGAACAATAAAAACATATATGTCTAGTCCTACAAATAATGTGAGTTCGAATAACCACAAGTGTAGTAAAGAACGTGAAACATATTTATCATGAATAGCATGTAAGGAAGAAAGTGACCAAAGGAAAGTATGCATTGCAACACATCTGCAAGAGGGTAATAGGCCAGAGAAAATTACTACCAGTAGGAAATTCTAAGCCTCACAACCAACATAGTGATATCCCACATAAGCAATTAACGCATTAGGATCAGGACACTAGCAAGAAATTAAATCATACTCCTCCTAATCCAAAATATTACAGAGACGAAACTAAAGCAGTACTAGCATGTGTTAGCCAAAGACTAGAAACTATACCATCATTACAATTAGAAAATCATTGGCTCGATTGCAGGGGTATCACATGGCATGTACATCAAATAGAAAACGAAACCGAGAATATACCTAAACAACGGAGGCGCTATAGAAGGCCATCGCTGCCATGGTTACGCCATGGTGAAATCGATGCCGCCGCATGGCTGTGAGGACCAGATGTCAAGGAGGAAGTAGTCGATGCCGAGGGCTGACTGGCCCCAAACCGGCGCGAGAGCCTGCACATACAGTTGTTCACAAAAAATAACTCAATCACTGCATGATCCTTATATCATGCATTTACACTTTCAAGATTAAATAGCAGTATCTACGGAAAGACAAAACAGTGCAATGCCACTTTAAGATGATCAAACTTGATACAGAGATAACAAATAAATGGCTGTCGTTTGTTTCTTCTAAAAAGGTCTTGAATATAGAACATGTAACTATCACAAACTGTAGCTGAGCATCTTCAACAACCATACCGAACCAGCAAGGTTGCAGAGAGTGAGGTACTGAGGTTACCTCGTCGCCGTACTTAATGGTGATGCCTGTGAGCCTGCCCATCCCAATGCTCAAGGAAATCATTGTACAGATGGGTGCTAGAACCCGCACCATGGTAGCCGGGTTGTGCATACAGGCATTGTCAGTAACCACCGCCGGTGGTGGGCCCCAGTGCTCATCATTGACCTGAAAAAGTGCACATACGCACAGAGACAAGCAAATTAAGTTGCTGCTGCAACTCAAGAATGATGTGGCTCCACATGACAGTGGCTGCGCACACCTAACTTGATAGTGAACCCCACCCTCTATGGTGGCGCGATCATCTAAATCTATGAAAAAGGTGTCCCTTTTCAGAACCTAACCAACAATACAACTAAAGCAAGAAACATATAAGAAAAAATAGCACATGTGAAGACTACAAAACATTCTCTTAAAAAATGCCATAATTGTCCATAGGGATAGAGTGGTTAAAATCAGACTTCTCATCTGTTTTCATCCTCACAAAAAAACATCTAACAACAATTTAAACTACTTAGGTAATGCAAGCAATCTAGCAAATCTAATCATATGTAACACAAGCACGCATAGCTCATATCTGAAATAGTAGAAGACAAATACAAAAGCGTACATAAATAAATATTTTCAAAGGCAAAGTCATCGATTGTGAATATGGTGTAATAGAATGCATTACATCAGAGTAGTCATATGTTCATCGTCAACTACTTACCCAACATAAGAAGCACAAAGTACATCATACATTTATGGCTTCTCTCATACAAATGACTAAATTATCCACATGGTTACATAGAATGGACTATATCAGAGTACCAGACTCATCATATGTGTTCATCATCATAGAGAACCATACAATGTCCACAATTTGAGTGACACAGGCGGTCAAGCAAATCTACTCCGTCAAATAAAGCGACTGTGTTCTCTAACACAAATGCCTCGAGGTTGTCCCAAGGTTTAATGGATTGTGTATCAGACATCCAATCAATGTTTCATCATCAAAAGGAATCACAAACACAAATCAGCAGCAAAAACACAATAATTTGGCAAACACAAAACCTCACGAGTCCTAAAGCACACTACATCCACATCAATGTTCTCAACGGATAAACCAAGATAAAAAAAAAGAAAACCCACAACATCAGCAAAAGAGAAACAGACAGGCAGGTCCAGGAGGATGTGTCGAGTGTACTCACCAGCGTGTGGCAGCAGCAAGGGTCAATTAGCAGCTGCCCATCCCTTGCATCGTCATATGCTGTCGGCGGAGAACTGCAGCATGTTCGCCTCCTTGTCGTGGCAGCAGAGCATGCGGAGGGCCTGCCTTTTCAATAATATGTGAGGGATTGGACAAAGCTAATGGTGTGTACGATTTTTCATATGTCAAATTTTAAAGCTAATAACAATACTAGAATCAAACTTAAGATTGCTTGACTAGCTAGTTTCTGAAAAAATGAGGTATTATTCTTCTCACTTGCATTGCATTTTCAAGATACAGAACCAGCACTAATTAAAATAAGCTTAGGCAGGACCACTATTTAGGACCAGATTTTTTAATACTCCCTCCGGTTCACAATAATAGCCCAAAAGTTGATGTATCTAGACATGTTTTAGTGTGTAATAAATATGCCACGAACATGAACAAGCAATACCACATGTGGATGTTCTATTCCACTATGTTTTCATAGATAATCGTAAGCTGCACTCACCAGCCAGTGCCAACCTCCAAGACAAACAACCACTCGTCACAACCCTTGTATTGAGGCAGAGACAACATCCAAAATGAGCACACATCGGTCCTCATCATCATGATGCAGCTTCACTGGCACGATCCCTTCCTGGTGACACCAAAATTTAATTAATACAGTAATACACAACCAACTCAACTCAAGGAATATGGCATGTTAACTCTAGGTCAGCAAAACAACAAATGGGACCATGAGCCCAGTGCCAGATAAATATCCCTAAAATTAGCACACTATTCCAGATTTATACTGGTGGAGCGCAAAAAGCCACAAACAAAGCATCTGATTATATCTGGAGGATTTGACAACAGTTGATGTACAAAAATCTAAGCTATGCCTACTTAGGACACACCAGAATTTTATTAATTTATGGGATATGAAACTACACAACATGATAAAAGATTTAGGAGGCACAACTTGCAAGCATATGGATAATTATCAAACTAATTTGAACAAATTCCATAATAATGAAGAAACAGTATGGATTGCATAATATGAGGCAATGAATGCAAGAACAAACAAAGCAGCCACATTTCATGATATGCAAAAAATAATCATTCGTTCATAGTATATGGAATACATTAGTAGCAGATAAAGGTCTGCCTCGCGCTTCTCCTTTCATAAGCCATTTAGAAAAAAATCATTATAGTTTCTGCCTCGCGCTTCTCCTTTCATAAGCCATTTAGAAAAAATCATTATAGTTTCCGTGATTGAAGAATTTCAGCAAGCCACAAAACAAAAACCCACTTTGTTATCTTTGAACCACATAGAGAAGTCGCATGCTCCACAGAAGAATCTGAGGCAAGCAAATCAGGAAGCATCCACAAACAATTATCCCCGAGTAAACAACTAGTGACTTTGCTTATGTTGCTACCTTTCTATTATGGAAATCATGCTCACAAGCTAAATTTATAAAATGACACAAGTAGAGCGCCTCTCCGGTTCAAAGTCAAGCATGAAACACACAACAATATATACAACTGATAGAAGGTCTTCCTTGCAACACGACAGCGTCTTCCAAACACTATAAAATTCAGTGGTAATCAACTGTAAAAGAAGATGGAATGATCAACAAACTGGCACACCATGTTTTATGATTGGCATGTTATGTTTTATGATTTTACTATTGTATGTCAGGCTTGTGCCTCTTGCTTATGATTTACTTCTCAGACTTAGAAGTACGTAAGTTATCTAGTTACTTGACTTGTATTATTTCCAATCAAGTACATAAGACTAAGAGTGTCAAATTCTCAAGGAAAGTAAGGGTGCGCTTGATGTGAAAACTCGGAGGTTTGTGATACAACAGACAGTTACATTCCAGATAAATTATGAAGGCAACAACTCACAAACACAAAGGGCATATCCACCAGCAGCACTAGTGTGTTGTGAAAAGTAATACATATATCCAAACTTGCACATAATACTCCTAGCAAGATAATTACCTAACCTATTCCTCGCATTCAGCAAGAACATTCATAATACACACAACAAATGAGCATATGCGCAACCATACCGAACCTACATAGCATACTACTCGAGATTTATACTCAGAGAAGGCAAGAAGCCCCAAACCAAAGCATATCTGGAGGATTTATGAACAGTTCCTGTACATTAATCTGAGCTATACTCAGTTAGGACACAGCAATCTTACTAGTATATGGGATATAAAACTGAACAGTATGATAAAAGATTTAGGAGGCACAGCTTGCAAGCATATGGATAATTCTCAAACCAATCCGAACAAAGTTCATAATAATGAAGAAATAATATGGACTCAATAATATGAGGCAGTGAAGGCAAGAACAAACAAAGCAGCCATATTTCATGATTTGCGAGAAATAATCATTCTTATTTCATAGTATATGGAATACATATGCCTTGCTCTTATACTTCATAAGCCATCTAGAAAAAAATGATCAGTATAGTATCCCTGATTGAAGAGTTTCAGCAAGCCACAATACAAAACCCCACTTTGTTATCTCTGGACCGCGCTAACAAGTGGAAGGCTCCAGGGGCACGTCCAAGGCAAGCAAATCAGAAAGCATCAATAAGCAGTTATCGTCGACTAGTGAATTTGCTTATGTTGCTGCTTTTCATTAAGCAACCCATACTCACAAGCTACAATTTATAAAATGACACAAGTATCGCGTCTCTTCGTTTCAAAGTCAAGCATTACAACAGTATATACAATGTTAGAACATCTTCCTTGCAATACGAAAGCGACTTCCAAACACTATGCAATTCAGTGGGAATCTACTGTTAAAGAAGATGGAATGACTACGAAACTGGCAGGCCATGTTCTATGATTTTACTATTGAATGGCAAGCTTTTGCGTCTTTCTTAAGATATGGAAGGACGTAAGTTATCTACTTACTTGACCAATATAATTTCCAATCAAGTACAGAAAAGCATCAAACTCTTGGGGAAAGCAAGGATACGCTTGACGTGAAAACTCAGTGCTTTGCGACAAGTAGACAGTACATTGCAGATAAATTATGAAGGGAAACAACTCACAAACAAAAAGAACATATACACCAGCAGCACTAGTGCTCTACGAAAACTCTGTACAAGAGCATCTCTTGTGTTGTGCAAAGTATTCCATCTATCCAAACTTGCACATACAATTCCTAGCAAGATAATTCCCTAACCTATTCAGCGCATTCAACAAGAACATACATAACACGCACAACAGAGGAGCATCTGCAGCAGCCGTACCAAACCTACATGGTGAGAGTGAGGTTACCTCGCCACCATACCCAATGGTGATACCAGTGAGCCATTGCATCCTCATCCTCGAGGAAGTCGTTGGACATATCGTGCAAGAACCCGACATTGTGGTACCCGGGTTGCGCTGAGAGGCATTTTATGTGACAACAGCAGTGGTGGGATCCAGGGATCATCACTGACCTGAAAACACAGACACACAAATAAATGAGTTGCTATTGCAACACAAGAATGCCACGAATCTCCATGAGCACAGCTGTGCACACCGAATTAGCTACTAAATCCCACCCTCCATGTAGAGTATAGACTAATGTCAAGAAAACATACCCCAAGGTTTTTTAGAGTTTGGTCCACCCTGTTAATCATCCGAATGCCAGATAAAGCAGTTACAACTTGAATAATTTGGTCGAGTGCATGGGTTCTCAAATACACTAAGCTGAAAGTGAAAGAGTAAGTACAGATAGTCAAATTAATCTAAAGAAGAGTAGTACGCAGATAGGGAAAACATTCTTCAATTTCTCAGTAGACAACTACATTCTAAGAACAAGACAACTTGTGACATAATTAACCTAACATAAGGGCTACTTGCATGAGATTTGTTTAGCATCATTTCAATCTAATGTTTCAAAAGCAAGATGTAGAGATCACTTAGATCCCACATGTCGCACAACAAAAGGAGGAAAAAAAAGACATGGCTTGAGATTTGTATATGTTTTGTAACCGAAGATAATATTAAGGTGTACTTGGCCGATAAACCACATGTTTCTTAACCTTAAAAAAAGGCCATTTTTAATAATGCATCAAACATACGTTTCAGCAATACAACTTTTAAATACAAAAACAAGATAACATGTCTACAATGCTGATACACTAAGAAAGAATCATGTATCTGAAAAAAGATAAGATATGCATAAGCAATACAATTTTAAAAAATACAGGTTAGACACCATAGAATTGACACTATGGTCCAGATTAAACTAGTCCTGACACTACTAATCACTTCTATCACTAAAACTATATACTAATCCATATTCTACAAATTAAGCTGGTTCATTAAGTATTATATTTTTGTCTATAGAGTGCGTCAATTTAACATTTTACTGCTTATACTTCAAGCTAGGAATCGTTTGAAATTCAGACCATATCCAAACAAAAGCATGCAAATATACATCCACCAACCAGACCAAACCAAATCTAAAAGTAATAAGCTAATACACAGTCCCAAAACGAACTGTATGTGTTTTCCACCCAAGCCAATTCATTCCATCTCGCACTTCTGGTTTGAATCCACAGTTCCAAACAGTATAAAACCCATGTGCGGTGTAGGAACTGACTAGCGCTGCAGATTGTTTCCATCACTGATTGTTTGAGATACTGATAGCTGATTTACCAACTGCAGGTACAAGATTATTGGCTGCTACAAGGTTTGCATCTGACAACACTACTAGTAGATGCCATAAGTTCTGTATGCCGTCGACCATGCCTTGCCATAACTTTTCATCCTCCACCACTACAAGCAGGTTAAGTATAGGCAAGCTAGCTTAAAGCCGGATCAATGTTGACTAGCAGAAGAGGGCAAAAGAAGGGACCTTTTGGTGGGCGTCGTCGATGGTCGTGGATGAGCTCTTCTTGGACATGCATGCACATGTCGTCCCTCTTCTCCCGTTGTGTGTCGTTGGCGGCGGCATCCACACCCCGCTGTAGCCGCTCCACACTCCGGACGGTGGTGGCGGTCCAAACCCTGTTTTCAATTCAGCAAATTAACCATGAAACATTAAGATTATGTGCACACATACTAGTTGGAATTTATGAAAACCACCCGTCTCAAAGGGTAGTTGAACATTATGAATTTGAGGATTCAACTAGCAACAGTTTTCAATTACTTCTAGCAAGTCTAGTATTTGGTCAGCCTTCGTTCAAATTGAAAAATTGCCGGCAACCGCATGTTAAGTATGAACAGCTAAATTTGGGAAACTTTCACGATAGAGAATGCAAGATATCTTATTGATCTAAAAGTGTCATAACAAGACAGCATGCTTGTACTCGTTACGGGAGTTAGTTCCTCTTAACTGAATATGTGTTCTACAACTGATCTTCATAGGAAAAACTGATGAATTTGTCGGCTTCTCGGCATTTGACCAACCAAGTCTAGAAACCTTCATCACGAACCAGAAATTGGCCACTATAGTGCCAATATAAAAATTTATAGGGATTTTCCTGTCTTTAAGCATTTCAATATACGACGGTGCAGTCGGACAGAAACATGGATGAACCGAAAACCCTGATAAGATGGCAACTTGTACATATACAAATATTCCTATTTATTCGTCAGTAAACTGACTCAACAAGTCTGTGCACAGGATATCTGGCTATAGCTCCACCATGATCGCGCTCACTGAAGCAAACAGAGCCTCCAAACTGAAATCAGAATCCAAGAGCCCAGAATCCTACCGTGAAAACTTATATTTCTAAGCCAAATCCAGACATCCGCTAGACATCTTGCTCACAAGCTACAATTTACAAAATGACACAAGTAGCGCGTCTCTTCGTTTCAAAGTCGAGCATTACAACAGTATATACAATGTTAGAACATCTTTCTTGCAATACGAAAGCGACTTCCAAACACTATAAGATTCAGTGGGAATCTACTGCAAAAGAAGATGGAATGACTACTACGAAACTGGCAGGCCATGTTCTATGATTTACTATTGAATGGCAAGCTTTTGCGTCTTTCTTAAGATTTACGGCTCATACTTGGAAGGACGTAAGTTATCTACTTACTTGACCAGTATAATTGCCAATCAAGTACAGAAAAGCATCAAACTCTTGGGGAAAGCAAGGATACGCTTGATGTGAAAACTCAGTGCTTTGCGACAAGTAGACAGTGCATTGCATATAAATTATGAAGGGAAACAACTCACAAACACAAAGGCCATATACACCAGCAGGACTAGTGCTCTAGGAAAATTATGCACAAGAGCATCTCTTGTGTTGTGCAAAGTATTCGATCTATCCAAACTTGCACATAAAATTCCTAGCAAGATAATTCCCCAACCTATTCCGCGCATTCAGCAAGAACATACATAACACACACAACATATGAGCATCTGCAGCAGTCGTACCAAACCTACATGATGAGAGTGAGGTTACCTCGCAACCATACCTAATGGTGATACCGGTGAGCCTTTGCATCCTCATCCTCGAGGAACTCGTTGGACATATCGTGCAAGAACCAGACATTGTGGTACACGGGTTGCGCTGAGAGGCACTTTCTGCAACAACAGCAGTGGTGGGATCCAGGGCTCAGCATTGACCTGAAAACTCAGACACACAAATAGATGAGTTGCTGCTGCAACACAAGAATGCCACGGATATCCATGACCAGAGCTGCGCACACCTAATTAGCTACTAAACCCCACCCTCCATGTAGAGTATAGACTAATGTCAAGAAAACAAAACCCAATGTTTTTTCGAGTTTGGTCCACCCTGTTAATCATCCTAATGCAAGCAAAGCAGTTACAGCTTAAATAATTTGGTCAAGTGCATGGGTTCTCAAATACACTAAGCTGAAAGTGAAAGAGTAAGTACATCTAGTAAAATTCATCTAAAGAAGAATAGTACGCAGATAGGGATATCATTCTTCAATTTCTCAGTAGACAACTACATTCTAAGAACAAGACAACTTGTGACATAATTAATCTAACATAAGGGCTACTTGAGATTTGTTTAGCACCATTTCAATCTAATGTTTCAAAACCAAGATGTAGAGATCACTTAGATCCCACATGTCGCACAACAAAAGGAGGTCAAAAAAAGAGATGGCTTGAGATTCATATAGTTTTTGTAACCGAAGATAATATTAAGGTATACTTGGCCGATAACCCACATGTTTCTTAAATTACCTGGTTAAAAAAATTCCATCTTTAATAAGGCATCAAACATATGTTTCAACAATACAACTATTAAATACAAAAACAAGATAACATGTACAATGCCGATGCGTTAAGAAAGAATCATGTATCTGAAAAAGATAAGATATGCATAAGCAATACAATTTAAAAAAGAATACAGGTTACACACCATAGAAGACACTATGGTCCAGATTAAACTAGTCCTGACACTACTAATCACTTCTATCTAAAAATATAAACTAATCCATCTTCTACAAATGAAGGTGGTTCAGTTAAGTATTATATTTTAGTCTATAGGGTGCATCAATTTAACATTTTACTACTAATACTTCAAGATAGGAATCATTTGAAATCCAGACCATATCCAAACAAAACCATGCAACTATACATCCAACAACCAGAGCAAACAAAATCTAAAATTAATAAGCTAATGCACAGTCCCTAACCGAATTGTACGTGTTTTCCACCCAAACCAATTCATTCCATCTTGCACTTCTGGTTTGAACCCACTGTTCCAAACAGTGTAAAACCCATGTGCGGTGTAGGAACTGAGTAGCGCTGCAGATTGTTTCCATCACTGATTGTTTGAGATACAGATAGCTGATTTACCAACTGCAGGTACAAGATTGTTGGCTCCTACAAGATTTGCATCTTACAACACTACTAGTAGATGACATAAGTTATGTATGCCGTCGACCATGCCTTGCCACAACTTTTCATCCTCCACCACTACAAGCAAGTTAAGTATAGGCAAGCTAGCTTAAAGCCGGATGAATGTTGGCTACATCATAGCAGAAGAGGGCAAAAAGAAGGGACCTTTTGGTGGGCGGCGTCGATGGTCGTGGATGAGCCTCTTCTTGGAAGGGATGTCCAGGTCGTCCCTTTTCTCCCGTTGTATGCCGTCGGCAGCGGCATGCACACGCTGATGTAGCCGCTCCACGCTCCGGACGGCGGTGGCGGTCCAAACCCTGTTTTCAATTCAGTAAATTAACCATCAAACACCGAGATTATGTTCACACATACTAGTTGGAATTCATGAAAACCACCCGTCTCAAAGGGTAGTTGAACATTATGGATTTGAGGATTCATCTAGCAACATTTTTCAATTACTTCTAGCAAGTCCAGCATTTGGTCAGCTTTGCGTACAAATTGAAAAATTGCCGGCCACCGCATGTTAAGTCTGAATGGCTAAATTTTGGAAACTTTCACATAGAGAATGCAAGATATCTTATCGATCTGAAAGTGTCTTGACAACATGTTTGTCTCTCGTCGCCGGAGTTAGTTCATTCTAACTGAATATGTGTTCTACCAAGGCTTCAACTATCACCAACTACACAGAATATGTGAATAGCAGAAATGTTGATTACACTTACACAGGAAAAAAAACCTTAGCGGAGGACTGATATTCATAGGAAAAACTGCTGGATTTGTCGGCATCTCGGCATTTGACGAACCAAGTCTAGAAATCTTCGTCACGAACCAGCAGTTGGCTGCTACAATGCCGATATACAAAATTTAGGGATTTTTCCTGCCGTTAAGCATTTCAATACACAGGGGTGTAGTCTGACAGAAATGGATGAACCAAAAACCATGTCAAGATGGCAATTTCTACATATGTAAACAATCCTATGTAATCGTCAGTAAACTAACTCAACAAGTCGTAATTTGAGCTTAAGTGCACAAGATATCTGGCTATAGCCCCACCATGATCGCGCTCACTGAAGCAAACAGAGCCTCCAAACTGAAATCAGAATCCAAGGCCCCAGAATCCTACCGTGAAACCTTATATGTTTAAGTCAAATTCAGACAAAGCGCAAGACGTCTTGTCTCTAGTAGTCTAGAGAACAAAATCCAGTACTACACTAAGCAAGCAACATCGTCCTCCACATAGGATCGGACTGAGAGCCCTTTGGAACTAGCACACCAACCTTACTCGTACCTGACAGTTCCAATCAGATAATGCGGATCGGACAACACAGCACTAGCACGCGACCAAGCTACGCGATTCAATTGGCATCCGGATCAACGGTGGCTAGAACATAGGAGAAGGGGCAAAAAAGTGACCTTTTGGTGGGCGTCGTCGTCGTCGTGGACGAGCCCCTCCTGGCCGGGCATCTCCAGGTCGCCCCCCTCCTCTCGTAGTGCGTCGGCGGCGGCGGCGCCCACGCCCTGCTGCAGCCGTACATCGGTCCGTATGGCCGCGGCGGTTCAGCAGACGAGCCTATAGGGCTTAGCGGAGGCCGCGGAGTTGGTCCTCCATGTCCATCTCCGGCAACCGCCTCGTCCGTCTCCGTACGGGTATGCATCGAGTCAGGGAGGCGGCGGGCGCAACAATGGTTGCGCGGGGCTGTCCGAAGAGAAGGGCACTGCGGCAAGGATGGCGGGAGGATAGCAGAGGGACAGCGGCGGCGCGGTTTGGAATCGGAAATGCGCGGTGGATCGAGCGAATTGGTGAGTGAGAGAGATGTGGAGAGCGGCGGCGCTCTGAATGTGTGGGGAATCGAGGAGCTGCTGCTGCGGCGGCGACTGCGAGGAAGGAAGGGGAATCGAGGAGAGATGCCTCGGGACTCGCCATGAGAGACTTCAATTGACGAAAGCTTTCCGCGTTCAGTGGAGCGACTGGCGTGAATGCGATTCTTGTGATCTACTACACGCTCTGTTGCAAAAGAAGAGGAAGATAAGACCCCACACTATCTATATACTACTATACTACATTATTATTTACCGATGGATTAAAGCTGAGGAAAATATAGGTTGACTTTATTTGACTTTCTCTTATTTTATAGTAACAAAATATGGCATATAAGATCAAAGACCGGCTCAAACAGAGGTCAAGTTGTTACAATTTTTTGTTTGATTATTACGCACTGTGAGTTTTTTTATTATAATCCAAAAACTTATTGCAGGATATATAATCTAATTTGAGAAGGAAGTGTTGGATCCGTCGCATAGTTATTATCTATCATTTTATTTTCTATTTAGTTGACATGCATTAAGGGTTGTTATTTGATGTTAGGGGATGGTCCAAAAATAGGACTATCAAAAGCACGAATATTTTCGACTTATAGTGTGAAACCAGCATGTCGGGGCCACCAGCCCAATTAATTCGAGAACATGGGTTATTAATCATGTTGCTATGACCTACCCTAAAACTTGAAGAAAAAATTCAAATGGTATAACCTCTTTTGGAAGTAGATAAAATGGTACACAATGCGGGGTCCATGAATTAGGTTTCGCCTAAACTCACGCGGTGAAGGTCGGGTCGAAAATCATCCCCACTTGCATGAGGTCAAACTTTATGCATATGATGGTGGTGTAAAGTGCAGAAGCTAATTCACAACTCTCATGTATGACCTTCTTTTCACAAACAGGACTATCCCGCATCAAATATTATGAACTTGGAGTGCAAACCCCCAACATTGGGGCCACCAACACAATTGTTATGAGAATACGGGATCTTTTGGGGTTGATCACGTTCTTGTGACCAATGGTGCAATCCCCAACTGTATAGACAATGGATAACAAGTCTCCTCTTTCAAATTATATCTAGTGGTAGACGACGCGAGGAACATAGATTAGGGTTTCACTTGAAATAATGGAAGGAAGGGTCATAAGCCTCTCGTCCTAGTGGTTCCCATCTGCATGAATATTCTCAATTTATAATGTGAAACCCCCATATTGAGCCCAAATCTTGTGAGAACATGCATGGGCTATTTTTGGGTTCATCATGCTCCTATGACCTACACCTACATAAACAAAGAAAATTCAAATGGTATATCCCTTTTTAGGCATATCTAGGGTAGATGAAGTGGGGCCCATGGATTAGGTTTCTCCTCAAATAGTGCGGGGAAAGCTAGACCCACTTGCATGAGGTCTTAATACTAAAAGCATATAAGGGTGGTGTAAGTGGAAAGAATAGAAGAAAGAAAAGAAAATTGTAGAAAGATAAGGGAAATATAATAAATAGGTAAAAGTGGTTTATCTAGTGTTTGTTATTGGTAGTCGTCAAACATTTAAATGTATTTAAAATAACATAGATAAATATTTGTGGAGCATCCCATTAGGGGTACACTCGGCAAACATGGGCCATCGTCACGAAACCACGAGAGAAGGGACACTTGACATGTATTTTGTCGAGCATGAGATGTTGCGAATGTTTTTCCTATTCGTCGAGCATCACATGCTTGTCGGGTGAGTTTTAGAAAAATACTTAGCATCTTGTCTACATTACCGAGTATTTCTTGTTTATTGTGTTTGTTTCTAGCTATACTCGGCATGCCCGTAGTGTAACTCGTCAAAATACCAGAGAATCGGCATAGACGAGTAATGTTTCTCTATGACCCAGGTAGCAGGACCAAAACGAGAAGCATTTGCAACCCAGGTAGCAGGATCAAAAACCCCTCCATTCCTCTGCCACCTCCATCGGCCTCCCTGCTCGCGGCCAACACGATATGTGAATGTGTTGGCGCCTCACCTTGCCCCAATCTCCCCATCCGCCACCTCGACCATCGCTCTAAGATTCATCACAACCACATGGCTTGAACATACATGTTGACGACACTTTCGTATTGCATGGTCCCAGTCGTGTGTAATTATTTTGGCTTCACCAACAACATTTTTCTGCCGCCCCTGTAGTCTTGGCTATGGAATGCCTTTTCGTTGTGTTGGAGAAAAACCTCGGTGTATGTTCTTGGTTAGCGTTTGCACAATCCCATAGGTTCTTTCGGTGGTATTCTTGTCTTTGGTGTCGTGAGGTCCTCCATAGGGCTCATGGAGTCTAGCATTCCGGCTCGTGATTTCTCGAGGCGTCGTCTTGGTATACATATTCTTGGTATGCACTGACATGGACATCACGCTGACGCATGTGCCGGGTCTCGGACCCGTAGGTCCTTCACCATACTCGGGTCACAGGTTCTTCCGTTGAGGTGTCCACGCCTACCCTATAATCAGTTTTATCCTCGAACTCATTGTGCCTCGACGAAATTATTTAGAGGATCGTATCCGGAAACAATCAAGTGGAAGCTATTCCTAGTGTGACAAGTGCAACGATGATGTAGTAAGTATGCGAATGCGTGAATTTTTTTTAGCCCGTGTTGCATTGCAGAACCACACGTACATATATAGACAGTTGAGCTAGCTACTCGCCACATACATCCATACCTCTGTTAATTCGTACGTACTCCCAAAACAGGCGCCAAACCAAATTTGCCACGATGACTAGAGAGGGCAAATTTGATTTGATTTTCGGTCCAACATTTTCTTTGAGAGCCAAAAAAAAAAAGGGGGAACTTTGGCCCGAAATAACGAGACCAAATTCGGCTCCACCCAACACTCTCAACCTCCCTCTCCTCCCGAGTCCCGATCCCATTTGCGCCTCCTCCATAGCCGGGAGACCCTGGCCGGCTCCGGCGAGCTCTCGCGCCGCCGACCATCGCTTCGGCACCCTAACCTCCTCCTCTCTCTGTTGCACGCCGTGGAACCTCTGAATCGCTGCCCCACCACAAACCCTAGTTGCCCACTCGCCCAAGATCCCGGCTTGTCCCCTCCGGCGCCGGCCGCCGGCATGTCCCCTCTGTCGCTGCCTCATCTCCCACACCACTGCCCCCTCCTTCCTGTACAGCCTCCGACCCCGTCCTCCCCTCCCGCATCAGATCAACGCAGCCGCTACAGCCTCGCTGATTCGCCATCCGCCGCCACATCCTCGCTGATTCGAGATGCGCCGCCGTCCAGGAGCCACGGCGTCGCGGCGGCTTGTTCGCCGGCGCGCGCGTGCACCGGTAGGTCGGTGCGCGACGCTCCGTCGAACTCGCTCCCTGCGTCGCGCGTATGGCCGACGGAAGTTGCTGCACGCCGGCGTGGCGTCTCTGGTCACCAGGACTCGACGGCGCAGTCCTCCTTGCCGTTCACCTGTCTCTAGCGGCTGAAGGTATGATGTGCCCGAACCCCAGCCCCCAATCCTCTTCTCCCCAATCTGAAAAATCAAAGGTTTCTTGAGCAGCTAGAAGAGTGGATGGACAAATCGGCGGAGAATTCTCGGAGCAGTACGCCCAACAGTCCAGCAGTAATCGTCATCAAGGTATGGTATGATGCTGCTCTCCCGTTTCCTCTTGTGTGGACATATTTGTTTACCGAGGGTTCTAGTCATGTTTATTTGCAGCCTTGGTTTCAGAAATAGATAGAGCTTTAAACGAAATTTCAGGACAGCTTGGTTCTGATGCACAGTAATGAGTTTTGGTTCTGATGCACTTGACCAAATGGATATATATGTTGAGCTGCTGTTGCAAGTATATATAGTAATTAGGAAATATACCTTGTAAATAAACTCGGCCTAGTACGGATGAGTGGTTTGTTGTGTAGAATGAGCTGTGACGTGTGAAAGAAACAAGAGCGTTTTCTTGTAAAATCTGTTGCTCACCAGGTTAGTTTCAGTTACACCCCCCAGATGTTACTTACTGCTGGTACATGATGACCTGATGATTTTCACTTGCTGTACATATCTAGCTTAGTAAATCTTGTGTGTATGGTATTGAAAGGTGTATATTCATGCAGGCATGTTGTATCTTGTTCATTATGGTGGTACTCTATGATTCATCGAGATGAAGTAACTGTTTTGCTGTCACTAGTTGCTTGGGAAAATTAAGATGTTTAGTTTGGTGTAGCATGCTTATCTTGATCTTTACCATCTACTTCTTGTCCAGGGAAGGGGAAGTTGAGATTGTAAAGCTGATTGTTTTTTTAGAAGGAGCTGATTGCCGGCCGTGCCCGTGACCGCTTCTTTGACTTGTTTGTTCTTGCTCCGGCGGCGACGTGTTGTGGTGTTGCTGTGTGTTTATGCTCCGACAATTGCAACGAGAGGGAAGGAGCACCGGTGGCGCGGCTGTGTGGGTGCTACGTTGTTTATGTAATTGCTGTAGTTTATGGTCATAATAATCGGACTAACTTGTATCATTTATAATGATTCTCGTCGGAGCTCCTAGATATAGTGTAACGTTTTGGCTCGCGGTTTCGCGATGCATTTGTCCCGGTTTGTTGATTTTCATGGCCGGTGCTAGACTTGTGCATGGCCTTTCGGCGGGCATCATGGGAAATTATTTCGATGGACCTTATCCAGGGAAAAGAATCAATTGGAATACTAACTGTACTTGGTAGGTTTGTAATAATCGGACTCATCACCGCGGAACGAGACCAAGGGTGGAAGTGAGGATGTGGATGGGGATTTTTTTTCTTTGAGATGTCGGGTGGGGTGGGGATGAGGATTGGGGACGGAGTGGAAGAGAGGATGTCCACACTGAAGCCATCCTGCCGTGTGATTTTGATCCGACGGGCGCGGCGAGTGAGCACCGTGTGCGTGTGAGACTAAAACGAGCCCAGTCAATAATTAGATTTGGCGTACCATTTATAATGATTTTTTTCTTTTGCGTTATAATGAATTAAACCTGTAGCTTGGTGAGTAGTCCAGAAATTAGGATGTGATGTGGTGGATGTCCAGAAATTAGGCACGCGGTCATGGTGAATTAATTAAGCAATAATCAGCTACTTTTGGTAGTAGTAGGAAATTTCAACTTGGAGTAGTAGTAGGTAGGTTAGTAATAATCGGAGTTTGCACGTATGGGCAAGGAAGAAAAAGAAGATAGCTGGCTGCCAACCAACGGAAGGGAAGAAGCGCCAGCCGGTGAATTAAAAGCGAGGGATTTAATTGAATTGAATCAGCCAGCGAAGGAAACGAAGCGCGCGCCGCACCGATAAGCCAGCCAACGAAACGACCTGGAGAACATGACCTCCCTGATCGACAACCTTGACGGCAACAGTGCACTCTGCGGCGGCGATCCGCAGCTCAGGCTTCCAAGCGGTTGCTCCGATTTGTACAAGGGCTACGTCTCCATCTTCCTCCAGCAGGCGAGCCACGAAGAGACCGGAGCTGCCACGGCAAAGGGCCAATTGAGCATACTCGACCGGGACGGGATGCCATCCTGCACCAAACACATAACAGATCGAGCGCACCTTCAAGGGGCCTCCCTTCGGCTGGGGCGAAATAGACTTCGTGAAACACCAGGATCTCGACAAGGACAAGCGTCTCCACGATGGTTGCCTTACCGTCCTTTGTGACGTCACCGTCACGGAGCACTACACGCACGTCCATGTCGAGGTTGCCGCGTCAGCAGCGCCGCCGTTCGACCTGCGCGGGCAACTCGCAGAAGCCATGTGGAATATCCAGAAAGTAGATGTCCAGGTCGAGGTCCGCGGGGAGACGTTTCCCGGCCACCGGTGGGTACTTGAGGCCCAATCGCCCGTCTTCAAGACGGAACTGTCGACCGCCGACGTGACCACCAAGCTACGCATCGATGACATGGACGCCGAGGTGTTCAAGGCTCTGCTCCGGTTCATGTACACGGACTCGCCTCCGGAGACCACCCAGCTCCAGGAGGCGGCCATGGCGGAGAAGATTCTTGTCTCCGCGGACAGGTATAAGCTGGACAAGCTGAAACTCATCTGCGAGAAGACGCTGTGTCAGCACATCGACATGAGCTCTCTGGCTGCCACTCTAGCGTTGGCCGAGCGGCACCGTTGCTCCGTGCTGACCGCGACGTGCATCAAGTTCCTCTCTTCCCCCGGTAATCTCGAAGCGTTCATAGCGGCGGATGGGATCAAACAGCTAAAGGAACGTTGCCCCTCTGCTCTGTTGGACCTCGCGGTGAAGAACTGAAGATCATGGCGCTACAGAAACATTATGGACGGCCTCGTGTAAAAGGCTGCTAGATGGACAATTACAGCACTTAGTCCCCATAGTATTACAGTACTATTAAGCAGGATTCTAGTGTTAGAGATATTATAATATACTTGTGCGCAATGGTTGGATGAAATGTTATCGATTAGTTTGTCTCAGATAAATAGAGGACTTGATTAAATATGTTTTTTTGGAATATGAATGGAAGACTACAGTAATACCTCTAGAAGATGCATATAGATCATAACTTTACTCTTTTGTTTGCAGCATTTGATTCTAGCCCTGCTTCAAGAAGAACTTGCAAGAAAAGAAACAGACAAACAGTAAATTGTTTTCTTAGGGAAATAGGTCCGACTTTGTTGAACAATCTTAGTATTTATGCGTAAAAATGAACAGTCCTTCGGTGTATTATGCTCATATGTGTTGAATAAGCGATTCTCATGGTGAAGTTAACAACATCAAAGGATTGGATCCTTCTCCTGGGTAATTTTACTACACGATTCTAGCACCAGATATATCTTAAAGATGTTCAGCTTATGAAATGACAGTATAAAAATGGAAAATGAAAGTTGTTTGTGAATATTAGATTAATGGTCTTGAGCCAACTCTAGACAACACTTGCAAAATAAGACACTAGGGTCACACTTCCAAGGCTCTAATAGGGCAGGCAACCAACCAAATTCTACGCAATGTATTCTACCGAAAACTCCTTTGAGGGGGTGTTTGGATACTCGCAAGCCCGTTTCCGACACGAATATAGAATTTGGCACGTTTGATTTCCATGCTTGCATCGATTTCTTGTATACCAAATTTTTTAAAGCTGCCCAAAAGTTGGCCCAAAAACCCGCTCGAATCAACACCTGAAAATATAAATAAGTCCTTTTTCAATTACAATTGTTCATTTATCTCTTATATTATTCTAAAATTCACCTGAAAATTGAAATCCATTTTTTAACGGGATTCTTACTCAAACTGAAAAATTCTATAAACTCGTGTATCATATGATGAATCTACTTTCGTTTATACTTCCATATCTCAATCTATCTTTTTTAGATATTACCTAAAATAGTTGATGATTTTTTCATAACTTAGGTAAGTGCTTTAGTAGGAATTTAACCCTTTCATGCTTATTTTAACTAGTTGGTTAGAACAACGCTTAGCTGGAGCGCCAAGGAATTTGGTGAGATCAAAGAGCAGATTGTATGGGCAAATACTATAATTGCAATGCTTGATCAAGCAGAAGAGACTAGAAGCCTTTCGTTCCAGGAGATGTGGCTGTGAAGAGAGCTAAAAACCAAACTACTTGGTCTATGCTCTGTTGAAAAGAGCGGCGAGACAGAGATCTAGGCTTACATGGCTCAGTCTGGGAGATGCTAACACAAATTATTTTCATATACATGCAAGGCGTAGGATAAGAAATAACTTCATTGGTAGCTTGAAGGATGGGCATCAGGTCATTTCGTCAAAGAAGAACATTGAGGACACCCTCTACCAACATTACAAATAGTGTCTCGGCACACCTATGGAGAGACCTTTCACACTGGATCTGGACTATATCGGTATGGATCACTTTGATCTTTCTAATCAAGAAAATGAGTTCTCCGAAGAAGAAATTTGGTAGGCCATTAAGGACTCTCGCAAGGAGAAATCCCCTGGTCCTGATGGGTTTATCATGGCTTTTTATCACAAATGCTGGTCAATAATAAAGGCGGACCTTTTGGAAGCATTAAGATGTTTTTACCACCTCGACGGTCATGCGCTAGATCAAATCAATAGCGCATATACTGTCCTACTCCCTAAGAATCCTGGAGCTTGTGAGCCTGGAGATGTTAGGCCTATTAGCCTAGTTCATGGTCTTACTAAATTGCACTCAAAAGTTTTGGCCACAAGATTAAGCCCGGTGCTCCCAAACATCATTGGGAATAATCAAGGGGCCTTCTTGAGGGGTTGATCCTTGCATGCCAATTACAAGTTGTCAAAGAGTCAGCTAAGTTTTTAAGGAACAAAAAGTGCAGCAGAGCCTTTCTCAAACTGGATATAGCAAAAGCTTTTGACACACTTGCATGGCAATTCCTCCTGGAAGTTCTTCAACAGAGGGTTTTGGAGTAGTATGGAGGAATTGGATTTCGCTGCTGTTAGGTTCAGTGTCATCAAGTATACTCTTAAATGGAATCCTAGGTACCAAAATATGGCATGTGAGAGGGCTGCGTCAAGGATACTCTATCTCTCACCGATGCTCTTCATCATTGCTATGGATGCTCTCAATCTCATCTTCGATAAAGTAGAAACCATGGGAATTATGGCATCTTTCCCAGCAGGTCATCCTATACCACAAAACCAATCTATTTATGCAGACAATGCCATTGTCTTCCTCAAAACCTCAAGGGTCGAAACAGAGACGGAGAAGACTGTTGACACTCCCTTTCTTGGAGCTTTACGTTAAACTCCGTCCGACAGATGGCTCACCATTATCTGATCCAACGCAGTACAGACAACAGGTCGGCAGTTTGGTTTTCAGAGCCATTGAAAAAAAATGAAACAGCCATATAGTCCGTATATAACACGAGCATGCACCTCCTGTTTTGCCGCACATACCTATAAACCTCCTACATCTCCAAATTGCCGTCTCCTCCGTCAAACACGGAAGCTCCCATCATGTCAATGGCGGCGCGCTTGTCCGCCCTTCGCAGCGCCGGTCGGCGGCAGGTCTCCGCTTCAACCATGGGCGTCAGGCAGGTGACCGGCTCCCACGTGCTGCGGATCGACGGATTCACGCAACTCAGCAAGACGCTGGCGAATAACACTGAGATGAGATCAGGCACGTTCAACGTCGGCGGCCACGGCGGGTGTCTTGCATGCTATCCAAACGGTTGCTCCGATTTGTACAAGGGCTACGTCTCCATCTTCCTCCAGCAGGCGAGCCACGAAAAGACCGGCGCTGCCACGGCAAAGGGCCAGTTGAGCATACTCGACCGGGACGGGATGCCATCCTGCACCAAACACATAACAGAGCGCACCTTCAAGGGGCCTCCCTTCGGCTGGGGCGAAATAGACTTCGTGAAACACGAGGATCTCGACAAGGGCAAGCATCTCCACGACGGTTGCCTCACCGTCCTTTGTGACGTCACCGTCACGGAGCACTACACGCACGACCATGTCGAGGTTGCCGCGCCAGCAGCGCCGCCGTTCGACCTGCGCGCGCGGGCAACTCGCAGAAGCCATGTGGAATATCCAGAAAGTAGATGTCCACATCGAGGTCGGCGGGGAGACGTTTCCCGGCCACCGGTGGGTACTTGAGGCCCAATCGCCCGTCTTCAAGACGGAACTGTCGACCGCCGACGTGACCACCAAGCTACGCATCGATGACATGGACGCCGAGGTGTTCAAGGCTCTGCTCCGGTTCATGTACACGGACTCGCCTCCGGAGACCACCCAGCTCCAGGAGGCGGCCATGGCGGAGAAGATTCTTGTCTCCGCGGACAGGTATAAGCTGGACAAGCTGAAACTCATCTGCGAGAAGGCGCTGTGTCAGCACATCGACATGAGCTCTCTGGCTGCCACTCTAGCGTTGGCCGAGCGGCACCGTTGCTCCGTGCTGACCGCGGCGTGTATCAAGTTCCTCTCTTCCCCTGGTAATCTCGAAGCGTTCATCGCGGCGGATGGGATCAAACAGCTAAAGGAACGTTGCCCCTCTGCTCTGTTGGATCTCGCGGTGAAGAACTGAAGATCATGGCGCTACACAAGCATTATGGACGGCATCGTGTAAAAGGCTGCTAGTTGGATAAATAAAGTAGTTAGTCCCCAGCCTCCCCATAGTATTTTACTGTTAAGCAGGATTCTAGTGCTAGAGATATTATAATACATGCACATTGGTTAGATGAAATGTCGTCGATTAGTTTGTCTCCAACAGATAGAGGACTTGATTCAGTATGTTTTTTTTTTGGAATATGAGAAGACTACAGCATGCATTACCTCTAGAAGATGCATATAGATCATAACTTTACTCTTTTGTTTGCAGCATTTGATTCTTGCCCTGCTTCAAGAAGAACTCAGAAGAAAAAAAACAGACAAACAGTAAATTGTTCTCCCGCTGCCCACGGCTACGCGTGTTCGAGCTCAGGCACAAGGTAACCACCTGGCCCGGACGGCGTCCGCGCGCACGGAGGAGAGTCCGCTCGGCCACGGTGCAGGAGCCCGATGCGCTGTTTCTTTGCCAATACTAAAACAAGGAGCCATGTTTCTTTGCCAATACTAAAACGAGGAGCCGACAATCTTCACATCATAGCTCTGGATTTAAAAAAAAAAAAAACTGCTCTGACTACTGAAACCAGGCAAGAGAAAGAAACAGAGGCCCTTACCTTCAGAGAAGAAGGATCGGCCGGAGACGCAGGGATATGTTGATGAAACAGCAGATCGAATCCACGGCGAGTGACCGGCTCATGCAACCAACACCACCTCCTCCTCCTCCTTCTCCGCCAAAGTCCAAAGTCACAAGTCACCTCACGCGCATACCGCACGCGGCTTGTCACTGTAGCCTTGTATTTATAGAGCCGCTGGTGTGATAGGTTCTGATAAGGTTTGAAGTTTGGAGGAAAAATGAGGAAGGACGTGGGCGGGAACAAGATTGTGGGGTGGTAATCGTCTGGATGATGCATGCGTCGCCTAGTAAAACGAGGGCCAGCCCGGCGGTTAGCTTGCCAGAAATTAATTTGCATTCAATCATGCCGGTGGAGCAAACAGATTGGCTCCACTCCCGTAATTCATGGGAACAGCCAAATCCATAGAAAAAAAAAACATTTTCGGTACGCATCCCAAATTCGCATGTAGATTTTGGTTCTTAAAACAACGGAACGCACCTGGCTTTGTTAAAACGGGAATGCGAGCAGCCGAAGAAATTCATCGCCAGCGACGATACACATAAAGCCTTTGCATGCGATTGGGATAGAAGGATGGGGGAATCCTTTCCATTGAAAAATCAATCAGAAAAAAATTGTCGCTTAACTGCATGACGCAAGTGTGTGTTTTATCAAGATAGATATGAGATCGTGACACAAAGCATCTCGCTCACGGCGTCATTAACTTGAGCATAGAACGATCAGGACACTTTTTTTTTGTTTTAACTTGAGCATAGAACGATTAGGACATTTTTTTGCTGCTCCCGTACGTCATGTAGTGGATGTTGCCACTGCACGCCTCAGCCATGATAATCAGTTGATTGTGTAGCTCCATTAATTAATATTACGGCCTGGACGGAGAACAACATATACTGAGTAGTTTCTTCAGATTCACATATTCAGCACCTCCATTAACAATCTTTAAAACCTACATATAGGTTCAGCTTGCATCTCCGGCACCACTATTAAAAATCTTGTATCCAGCTTCCTCATTCAAAGTTTTGGAGTCATGGAACACTACTTATCTCTGGCAGTACATGAAAAGAAAAGAAATAGCAGCATGTGTGCTCTGTGGTTCATATCCAATTACATATACTCTATTGAACTCCATTTCACAGCACATGCATCCATCTACTCATACATAGAAGTTTCTTCACATTGAGTGATTCGACGATCAACCGATCCTCAGGGCTGAGCAATGATCATCTCATGGATGCCAGAAACAACACTCGTTTAGACATCTCTAGAAAGAACACACGGACGCCAACTAGACAGCAATCATGGATACACATGGCTTCTTTCACCACATCAAATCAACATAGATAATGTCCTCCGCCACCCTAATGCTTAACTTTCTTTCTATGCCCGTTCCCTGGGAGCTCGCTATTGTCCACGCAGTGGACCATCAATCCGCGAGCATGATGCCATTCATGGACTTTGCCCTCTTTTCTTTAGGGTTTTCTCATCATGTTCCAACAAGTAGCAAGATGTCGCAGAATCTGAAAGCAGAAAGAGAGAACATAAAAGGTCAAAACACTTTCTGTGGAATGCTTAGTTCAAACTATACATTGTCCCTGTTCAAAAAAAAAATCTATACATTCTCAAAAAAAAGAATAGAACTGTGAATGTCGATATAGAATGATTTCAAGTCACCGATTCAGCAAACCAGTGGCTAAGAATCACAAGCATCAAAACCTATAGCAGACTCTCAAAGATGCTGATACTCTCATCATGTTAAAAATTAAATAAAGAGTGTACAACAATTTGGGTAAAAAGACATGAGAAGTAGAAGGCTAGAAAATTTCTTTCATTTGCTAAACATCACATATATCAATCTGTACATGACTTAGTGTTACACAGGTTAACTTTTAGCTTATTGCAGCTATAAAATGCAGTTTAGTTCAAATATATAGTCATAAATCTACTTTCGGCATCACAACTCAGTTACAGCTTTCCCCTACAACACGTGGTAAATCAATGAAGACATGATCATCTACTCCAAGCAAGGGGCTGAACCATTAGGTGTTCTACAAAATTCTATTGCGTCTCTCATGAATAGAAGCTTCGTATGGTTGAATTGGATCTTCTTGTAAGTAATAGAAGAAATAAATAGGAGATAAAACACAAAACAATCACACAAAACAAAGACACTGTCTTTTCTATCCTAATTTGCATATACCATTACCAGTAAGATCAAATGAATGGGAAGCTCACTAAACTCAGCTCATGCATAGAGCAGGAACACAAACAAAGTACGTATAGGAGAAATGATAGAATCAGAAACTTAATGGCAATTCGATGGCCATGGTATCACAAAGCATGCACAAGAGAAAGGTTAGGAACCAGAAACTGACCTAGGAGATGGAGAAGAATGCTACCGCTATCGTTGTTGCGGCGCGGTGAACTCGTTATCATCAGACAACAGCAAGGACAGAGGTGAAGGGGGAATGGCCAGCTAGGAATACAACAGCAATACTGGGAAATGTTAACTTCTAGGAAAAGAAGTAATAAGATGTTGAACAATAAAAACATATATATCTAGTCCTACAAATAATGTGAGTTCGAATGACCACAAGTGTAGGAAAGCACATGAAATAGATATCAAGAATAGCATGTAAGTAAGGAAGTGACCAAATGAAAGTAATACACTGCAACACATCCGCAAGAGGATGAATTTGACCAAAGGAAAGTAATATGTGAGAAAATTACTACCAGTAGCAAATTCCAGACCTCACCACCAACATAGTGATATACCCACATAAGCAATTAAAGCATCAGGACACCGGGAGCAATTAGATCAAACTCCTCGTAATCCTAAATATTACAGAGAAGAAACTAAAGCAGTGTACTTGTGTGTGTTATAGCCAAAGCCTAGGAACTATACCATCATTACCAATTAGAAAATCATTGGCTCGATTGTAGGGGTATCACACATGGCATGTACATGAACAAGAAAAGGAAATCGATAATTTACCTCAACCACGGAGGCTCTATAGAAGGCCATTGCTGCCATGGTTGTGGATGGTTAACTCGCTGCTAACGCATGGCAGTGAGAACCAGATGTGGAGGAAGTAGTCGATGTCGAGGGCTGACTGGGCATCAAACCGGCACATCAGTCGCGAGAGGCTGCACATACAGTTGTTCACAAGAAATAACTCAATCACGACATGATCCTGTATCATGCATTTACACTTTCAATGTTAAATATCAGTATGTACAGAAAGTCAAAACAATGCAATGCCACTTTAAGATGATCAAACTTTATAAAGAGATAACAAATAAAGGACCGCCATTTGTTTCTTCTAAAAAGATCCTTGAACGTGGAACATGTAACTACCACAAACTGCAGATGAGCATCTGCAACAACCATACTGAACCAACAAGGTTGTGAGAGTGAGGTCACCTTGTTGCCGTACTTAATGGTGTTTCTTGTGAGCATGCCCATCCCCGTGCTTGAGGAAATTGTTGGACAGATGGATGCTATAACCCAGCGTCGTGGTAGCCAGGTTGCGTAGAGGGGCACTGCCACTGACCACTGCTGGTGGTGGGATCGAGTGCTCATCATTGACCTGAAAAAGAGAACACACATGCAGATTAGGTTGCTGCCGCAACTCAAGAATGATGTGGCTCCCCATGACCGCGGCAGCGCACACCTAACTTGCTACTGAACCCCACCCTCCATGGCAGCGCAATCATCCGAATCGATGAAAAAGGTGGCCCTTTTCAGAACCTAACTAACAATACACCTAAACCAAGAAACAGATTAGAAAAAATGTTCTCTTAAAAAAATGTCTTGATTTCCATAGGGTGTAATAGAGTGGTTAAAATCTGACTTGTCATCTGTTCTCATCCTCACAGAAAAACATCTAACAACAATATCAACTACTTAGGTCATGCAAGCAATCTAGCAAATCTACTCATATCTAACACAAACAATCACAACTTATATCTAAAATAGTAGAAGGCAAAGACTAAAGCGAACATAAATAAATATTCTCAAAGACAAATTCGTTGATAGCGAATATGGTGTAATAGAATGCCTTACATGGGACTACTCATCTGTTCATCGTCACGGAGAACTAGCAGTATCAACTATTTACCCAACACAAGAAGCACAGAGTACATCATAAATTTATGGCTTCTCTCATACAAATGCCTATATTATCCATATTGTTACATAGAATGGATTATATTGGTGTACCAGACTCATCATGCGTGTTCATAGTCATAGAGAACCATACAGTGTCAACGATTAGAGTGACACAGACGGTCAAGCATACCTACTCCATCAAACACACAACGCACAACACTATATACACATAGCACTAGCATCACATGGCAAAGGCAAATAAAACGACTCTGTTCTCTCAAACAAATGCCTCGCGTTGTCCCATCAATGTTTCATGATCACAAGGAATCACAAACACAAATGAGCAGCAAAAACACAATAATTTGGCAAACACAAAGCACCACTAGGCCTAGATCACACTACATCCAAATCAATGTTCTCAACAGATAAACCCAGATAAATAAAAAGAAAACCCACAGCATCAGCAAAACAGAAACGGGCAGGTCCAGGATGATGTCTCGGGTGTACTCACCGGCGTGTGCCAGCGGCAAGGGTCAATCAGCAGCTGCCCATCCCTGGCATCGTCGTATGTTGTCGGAGGAGACCTGCAACATGTTAGCCCCTTGTCGCGGCAGCATAGCATGGGGAGGACCTACTTTTTCAATAATAAGTGAGGGATTTTACAAAGCTAATGGTATGTATGATTTTTCATATACGTTAAACTTCAACGCTTATAATAATGCTAGAATGAAACTTTAGATTGCTTGACTAGCTACTTTCTGAAAAGAAGTCGCGAGGTATTATTCTTCTCCCTTGCATTGCATTTTCCAAGATACGGAACCAGCAAAGCTTAGGCCGGACCACTATTCAGGACTGTCACTTTTAATAATAAATATGCAATGAACTTGAACAAGCAATACCACATGTGGATGTTGTATTCCACTATGTTTTCATAAATAATCGTAAGAAGCACTCACCAGCCAGTGTCAGCCTCCAACACAAAAAACCACTCATCACCGCCCTTGTATTGAGGCAGAGACAACATCCACAATGAGCAAACATCGGTCCTCATCATCATGATGCTGCTTTGCTGGCATGATCCCTTCCTAGTGACACAAAAATTTAATAAATCTAGTAATACACAACAAACTCAATTCAAGGAATATGGCATGATTAACTCTTGGACAGCAGCAAAACAATAAATGGGAGCCATAACCCAGTGCAAGACAAATTACCCTCAAATTAGCATACTACTCCCGATTTATACTGGCAGAGCGCAAAAGCTATGGATTTGTCAACAGTTGATGTACAAAAATCTAAGCCTTACTCAGTTACGACACACCAAATTTTTACTAGTGTATGGAATATTAAAGTACACGACATGATAAAAGATTTAGGAGGCACAACTTGCAAGCATATGGTTAATTCTCAAACCAATCCGAACAAAGTCCATAATAATGAAGAAATAGTATGTATTGCATAATCTGAGGCAATGAAGGCAAGAACAAACAAAGCAGCCATATTTCATGATATGTGAAAAATAATTATTGTTATTTCTTAGTATATGGAATACATTAGTAACAGATAATGATCTGCCTCGCTCTTCTGCTATCATTATACTTTCCCTGATGGAAGAATTTCAGCAAGCCACAGAACAAAAACCCGCTTTGTTATCTTTGGACCGCGTCGACAAGTGCTAGCTCCACGGCCGAATCAGCAAGCAAATCAGGAAGTATCCACAAGCAGTTATCACCGAGTAAACAACTAGTGACTTTGCTTATGTTGCCACCCTTTCATTAAGCAATCCATGCTCACACGCTACAATTTATAAAATGATACAAGTAGAGCGTCTCTTCTGTTAAAAGTCAAGCATGACACACACGACAATATATACAACTGATAGAACGTCTTCCTTGCAACACGACATCGTCTTCCAAACACTGTGCAATTCAGTGCAAATCTAATGTAAAAGAAGATGGAATGATCAACAAACTGGCAGGCCATGTTTTATGATTGGTAGGCCATGTTTTATGATTTTACCATTGTATGGCAGGCTTTTGCGTCATTCTTATGATTTGCGGCTCATACTTGGAAGAACATAAGTTATCTAGTTACTTGACTAGTATTATTTTAATCAAGTACAGAATAGTGTCAAACTGTCACAGAAAGCAAGGATGCGCTTGATGTGAAAACTTGGAGCTTTGCGATACAATAGACAGTTACATTGCGGATAAATTATGAAGGGCAACAACTCACAAACACAAAGGCCATATACACTAGCAGCACTAGTGCTCTAGGAAAATTATGGACAAGAGCTTCTCTTGTGTTGTGCAAAGTAATACATCTATCCAATAGCAAGATAATTACCTAACCTATTCCTCACATTCAGAAAGAACATTCATAATACACACAATGGATCGGCATATGCAGCAATCATACCGAATCTACATAGCATACTACTCCGGATTTATACTCGCATAGCGCAAGAAGCCACGAACCAAAGCATATCTGGAGGATTTGTGAACAGTTCATGTACATAAATCTGAGCTATACTCAGTTAGGACACACCAGAATTTTACTAGTATATGGGATATAAAACTAAAGAGTATGATAAAAGATTTAGGAGGCACAACTTGCAAGCATATGGATAATTCTGAAACCAATCCAAACAAAGTTCATAATGATGAAGAAACAGTATGGACCAAATAATATGAGGCAATGAAGGCAAGAACAAACAAAGCAGCCATATTTCATGATATGTAGAAAATAATCAATCTTATTTCATAGTATTTGGAGTACATCAGTAACAGATAATGATCTGCCTTGCTCTTCTCCTTCATAAGCCATTTAGAAAAATAATGATCGTTATAGTTTCCCTGATTGAAGAGTTTCAGCAAGCCACAAAACAAAAACCCACTTTGTTATCTCTGGACAGCGCTGACAAGTGGAAGGCTCGAGGGGCACTTCCGTGGAAAGCAAATCAGGAAGCATCAACAAGTTATCCCCGATTAAACAACTAGTGACTTTGCTTATGTTGCCGCCTTTTCATTAAGCAATCCATGCTCACAAGGTACAATTTATAAAATGACAAGTAGAGCATCTCTTTGTTTCAAAGTCAAGCATTACGGCAATATATAAAAAAGTTAGAACGTCTTCCTTGCAACACGAAAGCGACTTCCAAACACTATGCAATTAAGTGGCAATCAGCTGTAAAAGAAGATGGAATGATCAAGAAACCCGCATGCCATGTTCTATGATTTTACTATTGAATGGCAGACTTTTGCGTCTTTCTTAAGATTTACGGTGTCAAGATCTTTTTGAACAAGAATTGTTCACAACTGATACATCTGGGCTGACCGACTTGATCAGTCGCCATATCCCGAGTTTTTCATCAACACACTGGGAGAAGCTGTCTGAGGACTCAATCCATCAGTTCTGCAGCATACTGGGATAGACTAGGAATAGCATAATTAATGTAGTTGTATTAGATGGTTTCCAAGGAGTGCTGAACTTGTTGAAGCGAACCCCAGTAATGGCTGCCAAAAAAAGGAGTGGCAGGCCGTGAAACAGCTTCCCATTCCCATCGACATTGGGCCAGAGTTCTAGCACCACTCTGTCTTTGTGTGCCCGGTGCTCAGAGAGCAATCAGGTGATGAGAACCCTCCTATGTTGACGCCCTCTGTACATGTTGTACCAAAGCTATGGTTCATGAAGCTATCGAAGAGCAACTCCAGAATTTTCAAGTGCCGATACTGTCCCTCTGAGGCGGCAGCTTGACAGTGCAAGCAGCTTCATTTCTTAAATTGGTTCATCTTTTTCAGATCAAAATCTGTTTGTACAAGCTCTTTCTTCATGTTTTTGTTTCACCCATCTAATAACTTGGCTGTAATATAATCTTGTATATTTATTGAATCCTGGATGTTAATCTGTACAGTAGCAAATTGTTGACTGTTGCTACAATATTTACTGATTACATTTTTTTTTTTGCATTACTGGTTTAGTCTGTCATTTTAATCATGCATATTCCCAAAGTATGGGTCTTTCTTGTGGAAATGTTACTTTTTTGACAACTTGCTGCAAGGTTACTTCATTCATGATCATTGCCTATTTTATCTGGCTACGAGTACCAGAATCACCTCAAATCACAGTTGTCTTCTACTTGACTGAGAAAAAATCTTCTATATTTCTTCATTGCGCATTGTTGAACCTACACTTTTCATTTGGCAACATCCTCGAAACCCACTATGAACCATTGCGTTGTGTGATATGAATTCTTAGAGTGCATCTGGATTGTAACTGTTTTGTCATTTAAAAGTTGTAAGTGCTGAAATAACCAACCTTCATGGTCATAGTAGCATATATCAACACTCTCAAGCTCAATGCATTCACACTAGTTGAGGTCGGTAATGTAGGCAAGACAAAGATATGGTTCTCAAGATGTCTAAGAACAGAAGCGCGTTTAGAATAGCGGGCAAAGAACAAAAGAGCTAGATGAATTTAAAGAGCTAGTGAGGTATTGACATGTAAAGTGTAGCTTGGACATAGTTTATGAAAGACTGGAACACCATTTACCTAGTGCTGATGCCAACACTCCGTCTTATAATTGTGGATGCCATCTATGCAAAGCCTCCAGTGGAGTTGAGGAAGCTTGCTGCTCCAGGTATAATTTCCACTGACCGGGTTGCTCAGCTCATTTAGGAATAAGATATATAACCACCAGAAGCTGATAAGAGAAGAATGAAAGAATTATACACTTCGTAAAACATAAAAAGGTAGCAATAGAGCTTAATCACTTGGTAAAACATAAACAGGTAGCAATAGAGCTTAATCAACACTTTTCACTTCGAATGAACAATTGAACACTCTAAACAAATATTGATTTGTATAGTTTTTGTAACCGAAGATAATATTAAGGTGTGCTTGGCCGATAAACCATAGGTTTCTTAAACTAGATACCTGGTAAAAAAGGCAATCTTTAATAATGCATCAAACATATGTTTCAACAATACAACTTTAAAATACAAAAATAAGATAACATGTCTACAATGCTAAAGCGCTAAGAAAGAATCATGTATCTATTCCTCACATAATATGAGCATATGTGCAAGATAATTACCTAACCTGTTCCTCGCATTCAGCAAGAACATTCATAATACACAACAAATGAGCATATGCGCAACCATACCGAACCTACAAAGCATACTACTCCAGATTTATACTCACAGAGGGCAAGAAGCCACGAACCAAAGCATATCTAGAGAATTTGTGAACAGTTCATGTACATAAATCCGAGCTATACTCAGTTAGGACACACCAGAATCTTACTCGTATATGGGATATAAAACTCAACAGTATGATAAAACATTTAGGAGGCACAACTTGCAAGCATATGGATAATTCTCAAACCAATTCGAACAAAATTCATAATAATGAAGAAACAGTATGGACTGCATAACATGAGGCAATGAAGGCAAGAACAAACGAAGCAGCCATATTTCATGATATGCGGAAAATAATCATTCTTATTTCATAGTATATGTAATACATATGCTTTTCTCTTATCCTTCTTAAGCCATATAGAAAAAAATGATGATTATAGTTTCCCTGATTGAAGAGTTTCAGCAAGCCAGAAAACAAAACCCCACTTTATTATCTCTAGACAGCGCTAACAAGTGGAAGGCTCCAGGGGCACATCCAAGGCAAGCAAATCAGGAAGCTAACAAGCAGTTATCGCCGACTAGTGACTTTGCTTATGTTGCTGCTTTTCATTAAGCAATCCATGCTCACAAGCTACAATTTACAAAATGACACAAGTAGTGCATCTCTTCGTTTCAAAGTCAAGCATTACAACAGTATATACAATGTTAGAACATCTTTCTTGGAATACGAAAGCGACTTCCAAACACTATAAGATTCAGTGGGAATCTACTGTAAAAGAAGATAGGAATGACTACTACGAAACTGGCAGGCCATGTTCTATGATTTTACTATTGAATGGCAAGCTTTTGCGTCTTTCTTAAGATTTACGGCTCATACTTGGAAGGACGTAAGTTATCTACTTACTTGACCAGTATAATTGCCAATCAAGTACAGAAAAGCGTCAAACTCTTGGGGAAATCAAGGATACGCTTGATGTGAAAACTCAGTGCTTTGGGACAAGTAGACAGTACATTGCATATAAATTATGAAGGGAAACAACTCACAAACACAAAGGCCATATACACCAGCAGCACTACTGCTCTAGGAAAATTATGCACAAGAGCATCTCTTGTGTTGTGCAAAGTATTCCATCTATCCAAACTTGCACATAAAATTCCTAGCAAGATAATTCCCCAACCTATTCCGCGCATTCATCAAGAACATACATAACGCACACAACATATGAGCATCTGCAGCAGTCGTACCAAACCTACATGATGAGAGTGAGGTTACCTCGCCACCATACCTAATGGTGATACCGGTGAGCCTTTGCATCCTCATCCTTGAGGAACTCGTTGGATATATCGTGCAAGAACCCGACATTGTGGTTCACGGGTTGCGCTGAGAGGCACTTTCTGTGAGAACGGCAGTGGTGGGATCCAGGGCTCAGCATTGACCTGAAAACAGACACACAAATAGATGAGTTGCTGCTGCAACACAAGAATGCCACGGATATCCATGACCAGAGCTGCGCCCACCTAATTAGCTACTAAACCCCACCCTCCATGTAGAGTATAGACTAATGTCAAGAAAACAAACCCAATGTTTTTTAGAGTTTGGTCCACCATGTTAATCATCCTAATGCAAGCAAAGCAGTTACAGCTTGAATAATTTAGTCAAGTGCATGGGTTCTCAAATACACTAAGTTGAAAGTGAAAGAGTAAGTACATCTAGTCAAATTCATCTAAAGAAGAATAATACGCAGATAGGGATATCATTCTTCAATTTCTCAGTAGACAACTACATTCTAAGAACAAGACAACTTGTGACATAATTAATCTAACATAAGGGCTACTTGAGATTTGTTTAGCACCATTTCAATCTAATGTTTCAAAACCAAGATGTAGAGATCACATAGATCCCACATGTCGCACAACAAAAGGAGGACAAAAAAAGAGATGGCTTGAGATTCATATAGTTTTTGTAACCGAAGATAATATTAAGGTGTACTTGGCCGATAAACCACATGTTTCTTAAATTACCTGGTTAAAAAAATTCCATCTTTAATAAGGCATCAAACATATGTTTCAACAATACAACTATTAAATAAAAAAACAAGATAACATGTACAATGCCGATGCGTTAAGAAAGAATCATGTATCTGAAAAAGACAAGATATGCATAAGCAATACAATTTAAAAAAAAATACAGGTTACACACCATAGGAGACACTATGGTCCAGATTAAACTAGTCCTGACACTACTAATCACTTCTATCTAAAAATATATACTAATCCATCTTCTACAAATTAAGGTGGTTCAGTGAAGTATTATATTTTAGTCTATAGAGTGCATCAATTTAACATTTTACTACTAATACTTCAAGATAGGAATCGTTTGAAATCCAGACCATATCCAAACAAAACCATGCAACTATACATCCAACAACCAGACCAAACAAAATCCAAAATTAATAAGCTAATGCACAGTCCCAAACCGAATTGTACGTGTTTTCCACCCAAACCAATTCATTCCATCTTGCACTTCTGGTTTGAACCCACTGTTCCAAACAGTGTAAAACCCATGTGCGGTGTAGGAACTGAGTAGCGCTGCAGATTGTTTCCATCACTGATTGTTTGAGATACAGATAGCTGATTTACCAACTGCAGGTACAAGATTGTTGGCTCCTACAAGATTTGCATCTTACAACACTACTAGTAGATGCCATAAGTTATGTATGCCGTCGACCATGCCTTGCCATAACTTTTCATCCTCCACCACTACAAGCAAGTTAAGTATAGGCAAGCTAGCTTAAAGCCAGAGGAATGCTGGCTACATCATAGCAGAAGAGGGCAAAAAGAAGGGACCTTTTGGTAGGCGGCGTCGATGGTCGTGGATGAGCTCTTCTTGGACAAGGATTTCCAGGTCGTCCCTCTTCTCCCGTTGTATGCCGTCGGCAGCGGCATGCACACGCTGATTTAGCCGCTCCACGCTCCGGAAGGCGGTGGCGGTCCAAACCCTGTTTTCAATTCAGTAAATTAACCATCAAACACCGAGATTAGTTCACACATACTAGTTGGAATTCATGAAAACCACCCGTCTCAAAGGGTAGTTGAACATTATGGATTTGAGGATTCATCTAGCAACATTTTTCAATTACTTCTAGCGAGTCTAGCATTTGGTCAGCTTTGCGTACAAATTGAAAAATTGCCGGCCACTGCATGTTAAGTCTGAATGGCTAAATTTTGGAAACTTTCACGATAGAGAATGCAAGATATCTTATCGATCTGAAAGTGTATTGACAACATGTTTGTACTCGTCGCCGGAGTTAGTTCATTCTAACTGAATATGTGTTCTACCAAGGCTTCAACTATCACCAACTACACAGAATATGTGAATAGCAGAAATGTTGATTACACAGGAAAAAAAACCTTAGCGGAGGACTGATATTCATAGGAAAAACTGCTGGATTTGTCGGCATCTCGGCATTTCACCAACCAAGTCTAGAAATCTTCGTCACGAACCAGCAGTTGGCTGCTACAATGCCGATATACAAAATTTAGGGATTTTTCCTGCCGTTAAGCATTTCAATACACAGGGGTGTAGTCTGACAGAAATGGATGAACCGAAAACCATGTCAAGATGGCAACTTCTACATATGTAAACAATCCTATGTAATCGTCAGTAAACTAACTCAACAAGTCGTAATTTGAGCTTAAGTGCACAAGATATCTGGCTATAGCCCCACCATGATCGCGCTCACTGAAGCAAACAGAGCCTCCAAACTGAAATCAGAATCCAAGGCCCCAGAATCCTACCGTGAAACCTTATATGTTTAAGTCAAATTCAGACAAAGCGCTAGACGTCTTGTCTCTAGTTGTCTAGAGAACAAAATCTAGTACTACACTAAGCAAGCAACATCGTCCTCCACATAGGATCGGACTGAGAGCCCTTTGGAACTAGCACACCAACCTTACTCGTACCTGACAGTTCCAATCAGATAATGCGGATCGGACAACACAGCACTAGCACGCGACCAAGCTACGCGATTCAATTGGCATCCGGATCAACGGTGGCTAGAACATAGGAGAAGGGGCAAAAAAGTGACCTTTTGGTGGGCGTCGTCGTCGTCATGGACGAGCCCCTCCTGGCCGGGCATCTCCAGGTCGCCCCCCTCCTCTCGTAGTGCGTCGGCGGCGGCGGCGCCCACGCCCTGCTGCAGCCGTACATCGGTCCGTATGGCCGCGGCGGTTCAGCAGACGAGCCTATAGGGCTTAGCGGAGGCCGCGGAGTTGGTCCTCCATGTCCAGCTCCGGCTACCGCCTCGGCCTTCTCCGTACGGGTATGTATCGAGTCAGGGAGGCGGCGGGAGCCAAGGTCGCGCGGGGCTGTCCGAAGAGAAGGGCGCTGCGACGTGAGCCGCCATGGTGCGGCAAGAGGAGAGCAGAGGGACGGCGGCGGCGCAGTTTGGAATCGGAATCGCGCGGTGGATCGAGGGAATTGGTGAGTGAGAGAGATGTGGAGAGGAATTGGTGAGTGAGAGGGATGTGGAGCAGGAGGAGAGCGGCGGTGCTGTGGATGGCATTGGTTGGGTGGGGAATCGAGGAGCTGCGGCGGCAAGGAAGGAAGGGGAATCGAGGAGAGATGCCTCGGGACTCGGCACCAAGAGACTTCAATTGACGACCGGAGCAATGGCATGGGAGGCGGAGCGGCGTTGGATGGTTCACTTTCCGCGTTCAGTTGGTTGACCGGCGTGAATGCGATTCTTGTGATCTACTCACACTCGGTTGTAGAAGAGGAGGAAAATAAGACTCTAGCTATTATTTACTGATGGATTAAAGCTGAGGAAAATATAGGTTGATTTTATTTGACTTTCTTATTTTATAGTACTAACAAAATATGGCATAAGATCAAAGACCAGCTCAAACAGAGGTCAAGTTGTTAGAGCATCTCCACCGGCGGGGGCCAGGAGCGAAAATGGGCTCGCACCGGCGCGTCCCAAACGGCGCCGGCCAATTTTTGAGCCTAATAGAATCGCCAACAACCCTGTTCCGTCCCCTTCGCCAAGGGCGCGAATCGGACGCGCCGGCGCCTCGCGAAACGATGGTTTTCGCAGGTGGGGGCGCCTTGTCAGTGAGGGGACGCGGCGGTTCGCATCGGAAACGATGCAATGAGCTTGGTCATCGGCGTTAATGGCCTCCCGCGCGGGAAACCAAAACGCGCGAGGGTGGCGACTGGACACGCGGCGTCCACCTACCTTACCCACGCGCCTTCAATGCGTGTCCGCCGCCTCCCATAAAACCCCACCGCCGCGCACATCTCTCTTTTCCCCGCCGTCCAACCCTAGCCGCCGCCGTCCTCAACCTCCACGCGAACCACCACCCACACCCCGCCGACGCGATGGCGCACAACGACCAGGCCGACGGCAGGCGGCGGTGGCATGCTTCGCTCGACGCAGCTGACGCTCGACGAGGCCAACGTGTTGTACTGGCACCGTATCCCCGTGCCAGTACAGTACAAGTTGCCGCATGGCTGGCACGTCTCCAACGGCGGCTTCGCCGTGCCGCCGCTCGCCACCGCGAGGAACGCAGACGCGGGCCCTCGCCAAGGAACGACGAGCCGAGATGACGCCGGAGGAGAGGAGCCTGCCGGAGAACGCCGTCGACAGCCCGTCCTGGGCAGGGCGCTTCGAGCACGAGCGCGCCGTCGAGATCGCGCGGACGGACAATCCTTCGGGCGGCCGCTTCAACAACGTCGGCCGTCGTGCCTGGTGGTACGGCCACTCCGTCGACAACACGCTCCGCGAGTACGGCTTCCGGCCACGCGTCCGCGGGCAACGGGAGCCGGTATATTTCCCGCAGGCGGCGAACATGGCGCCGCCGCCTACCATGCAGAGGGCGCCGGAACAGACAGCGGCGTCCGGAACCTCACGCACCGGATCGTCTGCCGTCGCCCGCACGCGCTCAACTCTTTACTTTCTTAGCTAGGCCTACCTGCTTGCTCGAGACCTCCTTCATCAAGTGTGTATCATGCGTGTGCCTAGCTCGACTAGCATGCAACTAGCCATTTAGCTAGCTTGATAACAAAAGTTTTTATTGACTCAATAGTTAGTATCAAGGCAATACAACCAAAAGAGTTATACCCTAAACTAGCCATTTAAATATTAGTCTTAAGGACTACTTTATCTATTAATTCACGTGATATTGCATGCTACTACTACGTAATATTTCCTTTCTTCACAAATAAGTGTCGCAATGTTTTTATAGATTCGCATGTACTTAGACATGTTTTAATATGTAGATATGCATATTGATCTAGACAAATCTGCTACATTTATTTCCAAACGGAGGGAGCAAATAATTTAGCTGTCAAAAAATATCTAGGATGGATCGATCTACTAAGGTAGAATACAAGCTAATTCTGTTTCGCTCACATGCACACAATCATACTAGAAAAAATGAGGCATGGATGCGAGTGGGGATTAACAACTATGTCAAGTTCCAACAAAACAACACTAGGTTTTCCCAAAGTGCAACTTCAGCGGTCGCTGCTAGCTTACGGTTATCTATTGCCTTGGGTAAAATTCCGACATCTGGTTTTGTCCTATAGGTGTCAAAACAAAGGTGGGGTACAAGAAGAGGGGGAGAGGGAGCACCACTGTCATTCGTGGGAGAGAAGAGGGAGAAGCTAAGATGTGCCAATAGATTATTGGTATGCATTGACTCTACATTGCCCTTTAGCGGGTGACATGGACATCACGCTGACGCATGTGCCGCGATCTCGGACCCGTAGGTCCTTCACCATACTCGGGCCACAGGTTCTTCCGTCGAGGTGTCCATGCCTACCCTATAATCGGTTTTATCCTCGAACTCATTGCGCCTCAACGGAATTATTTCGAGGGATCGTATCCGGAAACAATCAACTGGAAGTTATTCCTAGTGTGACAAATGCAATGACGATGTAGTAAGTATGTGAATGCCGTGATTTATTTATTCCATGTTGCATCGTAGAACCGCACGTACGTACGTAGACAGTTGAGCTAGCTACTCGTCACATGCGTCCATATCTCTGTTAGTAATTCGTACATACTCGCAAAACAGGCGCCAAAGGAAATTTGACACGATGACTAGAGAGACCAAATTTGATTGGATTTGATTTTCGGTCCAACATTTTCTTTGAGAGCCAAAAAAAAGAAAAAAGGGGACCCTTTGGCCCGAAATAAGGAGACCAAATTCGCCTCCACGCTCCACCCAACAATCTCAACCTCCCTCTCCCCCCGACCCCATTTCCGCCTCCTCCGTCGCCGGGAGACCCTGGCCGGCTCCGGCGAGCTCTCGCGCCGCCGACCATGGCTTCGGCACCCTAACCTCCTCCTCTCTCTGTTGCACGCCGTGGAACCTCTGAAGCGCTGCCCCACCACAAACCCTAGTAGCCCACTCGCCAAAGATCCCGGCTTGTCCCCTCCGGCGCCGGCCGCCGGCATGTTCCCTCTGTCGCTGCCTCATCTCCCACACCACTGCCCCCTCCTTCCTGTACAGCCTCCGACCCCGTCCTCCCCTCCCGCATCAGATCAACGCAGCCGCTACAGCCTCGCTGATTCGCCATCCGCCGCCACATCCTCGCTGATTCGAGATGCGCCGCCGTCCAGGAGCCACGGCGTCGCGGCGGCTTGTTCGCCGGCGCGCGCGTGCACCGGTAGGTCGGTGCGCGACGCTCCGTCGAACTCGCTCCCTGCGTCGCGCGTATGGCCGACGGAAGTTGCTGCACGACGGCGTGGCGTCTCTGGTCACCAGGACTCGACGGCGCAGTCCTCCTTGCCGTTCACCTGTCTCTAGCGGCTGAATGTATGATGTGCCCGAACCCCAGCCCCCAATCCTCTTCTCCCCAATCTGAAAAATCAAAGGTTTCTTGAGCAGCTAGAAGAGTGGATGGACAAATCGGCGGAGAATTCTCGGAGCAGTACGCCCAACAGTCCAGCAGTAATCGTCATCAAGGTATGATATGATGCTGCTCTCCCGTTTCCTCTTGTGTGGACATACTGTATTTGTTTACCGAGGGTTCTAGTCATGTTTATTTGCAGCTTTGGTTTCAGAAATAGATAGAGCTTTAAACGAAATTTCAGGACAGCTTGGTTCTGATGCACAGTAATGGAGTTTTGGTCTGAAGTGAAACATCAAATTATTAGCGCTTCTAGTAATTTTCAAGACCGACTTCAGATTGAGTATGTATGCCACATGTAGTGCATGCTCAGATGGTATGTTAATGATGGTCAGTTTGCTACGTGACATTGCTGAGAACTGTTTTCTGCTCAATGCCAGCAGTACACTTGTAGTACCCAATGAAAAAGTTTTTTCATGATTGAAACTGCAGCATAACAAGTAGGTTTAGTTTTCAAGCAGATTCTTTGATTCATCAGTTTGGGTAGTCGCTGATCTGAATTTTGAATTTTTCTGGGTGCCATAGCTGAAATTTCGTGGATTGCTGTAAGAGAAAAGGCTTGGAATTAAGTTGTTTGTCCTGATGTATTCTGAGAATTATTAACTTGTTATTCACCTTGAGGTCCTTGGCTAGGAATAGTTGGTTGGTTAATTTATTCTCATGCGTTGCACTTGACCAAATGGATATATATGTTGAGCTGCTGTTGCAAGTATATATAGTAATTAGGAAATATACCTTGTAAATAAACTCGGCCTAGTACGGATGAGTGGTTTGTTGTGTAGAATGAGCTGTGACGTGTGAAAGAAACAAGAGCGTTTTCTTGTAAAATCTGTTGCTCACCAGGTTAGTTTCAGTTACACCCCCCAGATGTTACTTACTGCTGGTACATGATGACCTGATGATTTTCACTTGCTGTACATGTCTAGCTTAGTAAATCTTGTGTGTATGGTATTGAAAGGTGTATATTCATGCAGGCATGTTGTATCTTGTTCATAATGGTGGTACTCTATGATTCATCGAGATGAAGTAACTGTTTTGCTGTCACTAGTTGCTTGGGCAAATTAAGATGTTTAGTTTGGTGTAGCATGCTTATGTTGATCTTTCCCATCTACTTCTTGCCCAGGGAAGGGGAAGTTGAGATTGTAAAGCTGATTGTTTTTTTAGAAGGAGCTGATTGCCGGCCGTGCCCGTGACCGCTTCTTTGACTTGTTTGTTCTTGCTCCGGCGGCGACGTGTTGTGGTGTTGCTGTGTGTTTATGCTCCGACAATTGCAACGAGAGGGAAGGAGCACCGGTGGCGCGGCTGTGTGGGTGCTACGTTGTTTATGTAATTGCTGTAGTTTATGGTCATAATAATCGGACTAACTTGTATCATTTATAATGATTCTCGTCGGAGCTCCTAGATATAGTGTAACGTTTTGGCTCGCGGTTTCGCGATGCATTTGTCCCGGTTTGTTGATTTTCATGGCCGGTGCTAGACTTGTGCATGGCCTTTCGGCGGGCATCATGGGAAATTATTTCGATGGACCTTATCCAGGGAAAAGAATCAATTGGAATACTAACTGTACTTGGTAGGTTTGTAATAATCGGACTCATCACCGCGGAACGAGACCAAGGGTGGAAGTGAGGATGTGGATGGGGATTTTTTTTCTTTGAGATGTCGGGTGGGGTGGGGATGAGGATTGGGGACGGAGTGGAAGAGAGGATGTCCACACTGAAGCCATCCTGCCGTGTGATTTTGATCCGACGGGCGCGGCGAGTGAGCACCGTGTGCGTGTGAGACTAAAACGAGCCCAGTCAATAATTAGATTTGGCGTACCATTTATAATGATTTTTTTTTCTTTTGCGTTATAATGAATTAAACCTGTAGCTTGGTGAGTAGTCCAGAAATTAGGATGTGATGTGGTGGATGTCCAGAAATTAGGCACGCGGTCATGGTGAATTAATTAAGCAATAATCAGCTACTTTTGGTAGTAGTAGGAAATTTCAACTTGGAGTAGTAGTAGGTAGGTTAGTAATAATCGGAGTTTGCACGTATGGGCAAGGAAGAAAAAGAAGATAGCTGGCTGCCAACCAACGGAAGGGAAGAAGCGCCAGCCGGTGAATTAAAAGCGAGGGATTTAATTGAATTGAATCAGCCAGCGAAGGAAACGAAGCGCGCGCCGCACCGATAAGCCAGCCAACGAAACGACCTGGAGAACATGACCTCCCTGATCGACAACCTTGACGGCAACAGTGCACTCTGCGGCGGCGATCCGCAGCTCAGGCTTCCAAGCGGTTGCTCCGATTTGTACAAGGGCTACGTCTCCATCTTCCTCCAGCAGGCGAGCCACGAAGAGACCGGAGCTGCCACGGCAAAGGGCCAATTGAGCATACTCGACCGGGACGGGATGCCATCCTGCACCAAACACATAACAGATCGAGCGCACCTTCAAGGGGCCTCCCTTCGGCTGGGGCGAAATAGACTTCGTGAAACACCAGGATCTCGACAAGGACAAGCGTCTCCACGATGGTTGCCTTACCGTCCTTTGTGACGTCACCGTCACGGAGCACTACACGCACGTCCATGTCGAGGTTGCCGCGTCAGCAGCGCCGCCGTTCGACCTGCGCGGGCAACTCGCAGAAGCCATGTGGAATATCCAGAAAGTAGATGTCCAGGTCGAGGTCCGCGGGGAGACGTTTCCCGGCCACCGGTGGGTACTTGAGGCCCAATCGCCCGTCTTCAAGACGGAACTGTCGACCGCCGACGTGACCACCAAGCTACGCATCGATGACATGGACGCCGAGGTGTTCAAGGCTCTGCTCCGGTTCATGTACACGGACTCGCCTCCGGAGACCACCCAGCTCCAGGAGGCGGCCATGGCGGAGAAGATTCTTGTCTCCGCGGACAGGTATAAGCTGGACAAGCTGAAACTCATCTGCGAGAAGACGCTGTGTCAGCACATCGACATGAGCTCTCTGGCTGCCACTCTAGCGTTGGCCGAGCGGCACCGTTGCTCCGTGCTGACCGCGACGTGCATCAAGTTCCTCTCTTCCCCCGGTAATCTCGAAGCGTTCATAGCGGCGGATGGGATCAAACAGCTAAAGGAACGTTGCCCCTCTGCTCTGTTGGACCTCGCGGTGAAGAACTGAAGATCATGGCGCTACAGAAACATTATGGACGGCCTCGTGTAAAAGGCTGCTAGATGGACAATTACAGCACTTAGTCCCCATAGTATTACAGTACTATTAAGCAGGATTCTAGTGTTAGAGATATTATAATATACTTGTGCGCAATGGTTGGATGAAATGTTATCGATTAGTTTGTCTCAGATAAATAGAGGACTTGATTAAATATGTTTTTTTTGGAATATGAATGGAAGACTACAGTAATACCTCTAGAAGATGCATATAGATCATAACTTTACTCTTTTGTTTGCAGCATTTGATTCTAGCCCTGCTTCAAGAAGAACTTGCAAGAAAAGAAACAGACAAACAGTAAATTGTTTTCTTAGGGAAATAGGTCCGACTTTGTTGAACAATCTTAGTATTTATGCGTAAAAATGAACAGTCCTTCGGTGTATTATGCTCATATGTGTTGAATAAGCGATTCTCATGGTGAAGTTAACAACATCAAAGGATTGGATCCTTCTCCTGGGTAATTTTACTACACGATTCTAGCACCAGATATATCTTAAAGATGTTCAGCTTATGAAATGACAGTATAAAAATGGAAAATGAAAGTTGTTTGTGAATATTAGATTAATGGTCTTGAGCCAACTCTAGACAACACTTGCAAAATAAGACACTAGGGTCACACTTCCAAGGCTCTAATAGGGCAGGCAACCAACCAAATTCTACGCAATGTATTCTACCGAAAACTCCTTTGAGGGGGTGTTTGGATACTCGCAAGCCCGTTTCCGACACGAATATAGAATTTGGCACGTTTGATTTCCATGCTTGCATCGATTTCTTGTATACCAAATTTTTTAAAGCTGCCCAAAAGTTGGCCCAAAAACCCGCTCGAATCAACACCTGAAAATATAAATAAGTCCTTTTTCAATTACAATTGTTCATTTATCTCTTATATTATTCTAAAATTCACATGAAAATTGAAATCCATTTTTTAACGGGATTCTTACTCAAACTGAAAAATTCTATAAACTCGTGTATCATATGATGAATCTACTTTCGTTTATACTTCCATATCTCAATCTATCTTTTTTAGATATTACCTAAAATAGTTGATGATTTTTTCATAACTTAGGTAAGTGCTTTAGTAGGAATTTAACCCTTTCATGCTTATTTTAACTAGTTGGTTAGAACAACGCTTAGCTGGAGCGCCAAGGAATTTGGTGAGATCAAAGAGCAGATTGTATGGGAAAATACTATAATTGCAATGCTTGATCAAGCAGAAGAGACTAGAAGCCTTTCGTTCCAGGAGATGTGGCTGTGAAGAGAGCTAAAAACCAAACTACTTGGTCTATGCTCTGTTGAAAAGAGCGGCGAGACAGAGATCTAGGCTTACATGGCTCAGTCTGGGAGATGCTAACACAAATTATTTTCATATACATGCAAGGCGTAGGATAAGAAATAACTTCATTGGTAGCTTGAAGGATGGGCATCAGGTCATTTCGTCAAAGAAGAACATTGAGGACACCCTCTACCAACATTACAAATAGTGTCTCGGCACACCTATGGAGAGACCTTTCACACTCGGATCTGGACTATATCGGTATGGATCACTTTGATCTTTCTAATCAAGAAAATGAGTTCTCCGAAGAAGAAATTTGGTAGGCCATTAAGGACTCTCGCAAGGAGAAATCCCCTGGTCCTGATGGGTTTATCATGGCTTTTTATCACAAATGCTGGTCAATAATAAAGGCGGACCTTTTGGAAGCATTAAGATGTTTTTACCACCTCGACGGTCATGCGCTAGATCAAATCAATAGCGCATATACTGTCCTACTCCCTAAGAATCCTGGAGCTTGTGAGCCTGGAGATGTTAGGCCTATTAGCCTAGTTCATGGTCTTACTAAATTGCACTCAAAAGTTTTGGCCACAAGATTAAGCCCGGTGCTCCCAAACATCATTGGGAATAATCAAGGGGCCTTCTTGAGGGGTTGATCCTTGCATGCCAATTACAAGTTGTCAAAGAGTCAGCTAAGTTTTTAAGGAACAAAAAGTGCAGCAGAGCCTTTCTCAAACTGGATATAGCAAAAGCTTTTGACACACTTGCATGGCAATTCCTCCTGGAAGTTCTTCAACGAGAGGGTTTTGGAGTAGTATGGAGGAATTGGATTTCGCTGCTCGTTAGGTTCAGTGTCATCAAGTATACTCTTAAATGGAATCCTAGGTACCAAAATATGGCATGTGAGAGGGCTGCGTCAAGGATACTCTATCTCTCACCGATGCTCTTCATCATTGCTATGGATGCTCTCAATCTCATCTTCGATAAAGTAGAAACCATGGGAATTATGGCATCTTTCCCAGCAGGTCATCCTATACCACAAAACCAATCTATTTATGCAGACAATGCCATTGTCTTCCTCAAAACCTCAAGGGTCGAAACGAGAGACGGAGAAGACTGTTGACACTCCCTTTCTTGGAGCTTTACGTTAAACTCCGTCCGACAGATGGCTCACCATTATCTGATCCAACGCAGTACAGACAACAGGTCGGCAGTTTGGTTTTCAGAGCCATTGAAAAAAAATGAAGGGCCTTCTTGTGGAATGGGACATTTTCCGTCAATGGAGGACATTGTCTCGTTAATTGGAGCACTATTTATCATCCGAAGGTTTTTGGTGGTTTGGGAGTAATGAACTTACACATCTTGTGTGTTGCGGTTCTGGTGAGATGGGCATGGAATTTGAGAACTGAGGAGAAATCATGTAATAATTTGGCCTCACCACTTAATAACAAGTCAGACAAATTCTAAATGCCGATGCAACTATCACAGTGGCTAACGGGGAGAAGACTTAAGTTTAGCTAGATAAATGGATAAATGGGAAAAAGGTGGAACAAGTGGCTCCAGAAGTCTACAAGCTTATCAATCCAACAGACAAGGCCAAAAGAACGGTGACGGAAGGGTTGCCTAACAACGCCTGGATGGATGATATAAAGAAACAAATATCGTTAAGTGCCTTTTATCAGGCGCTAACGCTTTGGGAGGAACTAAGAAATTTTCACTTGTCCATTCTTCCCGATGTTTGGAAGTGGTTGTGGGAGCCGAAGGGAATCTACTCAGTGAAATCTGTATATTTCGCACACTTCACTGGATTGACACGGTCTGGCTCTTCATCCGTGTTAGAACATGGACAACTGATCGACTAGCTAAGAGAGGGTTGCCGCATAACGAGAAGTGTGTGTTTTGCAACTCGGCAGAAAAAAAAAACACAACACTTGTTCTTTGGATGCGCGGTCATGAACATCATCTGGAGCACTACTCTGAACTTTGCAGACCTCACCGAGATTGTCCTTTCGATTGATAGCAAATTCAGAGAATGGTGGGTGCAGGCTCCAGATAGATTGCATGGATCAGCTAAAAAGAGTTTCAACACAATTATTATGCTCACGGCTTGGACGATTTGGCGAGAATGAAATGGGCGTGTGTTCTGAAATGAGTACACACCAATCCAACTTCTAATCAATGAAATCAAAACTGATGCAAAAAGGTAGTGTCTAGTGTGGTACTTGGCTTTCAGGTTTAGACTTTCAGGTCGTTTTGGTAGCTGTCAGGCCCAGGTCGTCAGGCTGTTTTTTTTTCTCGTGTGAATCTTGTTGTCTGGTTCTTGTACTTTTGCACTCTAGGTTTCTTCTCTTTTTTACTATTATATTGCAGTCCGTACGTTATCAAAAATATTTCATGTCAAACATTGGAGAAATCAAGATCGTCCAAACATCTTCTCTGGACCTTGAAACTGATGACACCGTCTGATCCTTTTTTAGGTATGCAAGCTCGCCGCCCCTTCTATCCTTATGAAATCAGTTCTTAGATCCCGATAACAAATCAGACTTGCAGTTGCCAAAATAATCTATGCATATGGATCTCAATCTCCTCTACGATGTGTGATCGTAGGTAGGTCGCAGTTTTAGGTGCTATTGTCTCTCCAAGCCTTGATGGATCGTGAGTATTAGGGAGCGCTGCCGGGTAGTCCAGCCCTTTACCCGGCGTGCCACACTATAGGCTCTCTCTCTCTCTCTCCCTCCCTCCCTCCCTCCCTCCATCTCTCTCTCTCTCTCTCTCTCTCTCTCTCTCTCTCTCTCTCTCTCTCTCTCTCTCTCTCTCTCTCTCTCTCTCTCTCTCTCTCTCTCTCTCTCTCTCTCTCTCTCTCTCTCTCTCTCTTTTCTACTCCATTGTTGAACCTCAAAAGCTTGATTCCTCTCCATCCCTCCCATAATTCGTGTATCCCCTTGAGGGATTTGAAAGAGGAGATCTAGATCTACAACCTCCACCAATTAATTTCTCCTCTAATTGAGGGGAACTCTTGGATCTAGATCATGGAGTCATTTGTTAGTTTCTTCCATTGTTCTTCCACTCAAGTTTCTCCATAGCATTTGTTGCTTTGGTGGGATTTGAATGTGAAGGATTTGAGCACCCTTGTGCTCTTGCTTTTGCATCCTTGCATAAGTGTTGATCTCTCTATTAAGATTTGTTTGAGTGAGAGACCGTACACTTGTTACTCTTAGAGGGGCAACTGATCATATGTATTGTGATCGAAACTCGTTGGAAAAGGTGAATTGCGACGTCACGGAGAGGCCGATTGGTTAGCTTTTATACATGGCCTCAGATCTAGGAAGTTTGAACGGGAATGCATGCATGCAATCTCGGATATGTAGCATGGCTAAACACGTTTGTGGAAAAAGTAGAGCACCTCTCGAAAGTATACAGAATGTATCACGATACTTCCTATTCTGGGAAGGAACTACGATCGCGGCGGAAAAGGAACTCTACGAAGTTCTCACAACCCGTGAAGACGGATGGACATAATTTTCATAAACTACAACCCTTTTCTAAAAACCAGTTTTCAAAAAACCCGCATATGCCTAGGACTCCATAATCCATGGCTCTAGATATGAGACACCTACATAGAGCTAATGCCCTTTGTCTGGTATTTACAAGTGGTAAAGGCGACATGTAGCACCATAATGTGAACCTGTGATGCGCTTGGCCGACCAAATGGTCATTTGCCGTGATATTTGGAAAGACACACGACGAAGGTTCTGTGTCTTCACTAGTCATGCACACGACAAAGGTTCAGGGCTAAATGCCATGTACGCACAAAATACACACGTCACAGATTTGAATCTTTGCCGTGCGCTAGCAGAAAACACATGGCAAATAATTTTTCCGTTAGCAACGAGCCGGCCGTGAAGTCAGTTTACTTTGCCGTGTTGACGGCAAAGGTTTTGACGACAAAGGTTCAGACAGCCTTTGCCGTGTCCTTTAATTAACCACACGGAAAAGTGCGTTCCTCATTCGCAAACTCGCGCGATGCCATCCCTAAGTGAGAGAAGTCCAATTTACCCCCCTAAACTCGTCTCAAAGTTCAGATTACAACCCTCAATTTTATTTTGGTTCAATCTTCAACCCTGAATTCTATAATCCGTTCGAAATTGGACCTTCTACCCTTTTTTGACATGTATTGAACCGGGTTTTTTCGCCAGTTAGCGCTTTTTCTTCCTATATACTGTGCCAACTCATCAACACATAACATACACGGTACAAGAAAAACCAACTTAATACAATGCAAGGGGTGATTTTTAACCGTTTTTAGAATTCAGGGTTGAAAGTTGAACCAAAGTAAAGTTGAGGGTTGTAAGCTGAACTTTGAGACAAGTTTAGGGGGGTAAATTGGACTTCTCTCTCCTAAGTTGCCAGGTTAAACTCGTGTAGCCCTGGCAAGTTTTTATTTATTTATTTTTCTGCAATCAATCTCTTGCTTACTGAAAACTCTAGTTTTGTCGGACAACCTTGCTTCTTTCTTATAGCAAAGTGCTGAATCCATAAGCTTTCGTCGGAGCTCTTTCCTGACCTTCTATGTGAGTTCTAGCTTGAGCTGGCATAGTTTGTTACACGAGCTAGAAAGCGTTCTATTCTAATCTAAAGAGAAGTTGACCCTCACTGACGCATTCAGGGCTCTGCAGTTGAAAAAGAGATACCCAAGTTTCAGAATTTACACTCTATTCATTTTATATTTTCCTTTTTAGAAGACACACTTAAATAATACAATTCGAGTGTACCAGATTCTTTATCATTTCGAGGAAAAGGTTCGGGAGGAAAGGGAAACAACAGAGGGATCCGAATCTTTCTTTATCGAGATTCTACGAACAAGAATCTTTTTTTAACCTTGCCTTAGACCTTGTGACCGAATACTCTTCGTTCGGATTGACGACTTGGACCCCCTTTTCGCACACTATTTCAGAAAAAAAGATGGTTTCATAAAATCTGTACGATTTTCCCGATCTAAATCGAGCAGGTTTCGTGTTCCTTAAATCGTCGTGATAACCACGAGGATTTATTTAGCGCTTTACCACAGCGAGATTTTTGCTGCTCTAAGGCATTGGAGGTTGATAGGCGGAGAAAACCAACACCGTTGCTGGTTTTGAGGGCTGGCAGGATGGCGTCATGCGGCGGTGACAAAATCTGAACGTCCGCGTGCGATTTCCGTCCAAGATTTTAGATTTTTGTGGTGAGATGGACTCAAGATCGATCTGGAAAGATTTTTTTTTGGTTAGAAACCAATGTCTGCTAATTAATTGAAGCCCAGGTGATGAGTAAATTTGGTTTGTGCGTGTGTGCCAAAGCAGATATGTCACGGTCTCTTCTTATTTCTACACATGGTTTAAACCTCGAGTATATTGGACGGACTACGGAAACTGAGAAGTCACGGTCACATATATACACGTCGGTTCCCAATCTGAAGTATCAGAGTCAGCTGGGCCGATGAAACAGCCATATAGTCCGTATATAACACGAGCATGCACCTCCTGTTTTGCCGCACATACCTATAAACCTCCTACATCTCCAAATTGCCGTCTCCTCCGTCAAACACGGAAGCTCCCATCATGTCAATGGCGGCGCGCTTGTCCGCCCTTCGCAGCGCCGGTCGGCGGCAGGTCTCCGCTTCAACCATGGGCGTGAGGCAGGTGACCGGCTCCCACGTGCTGCGGATCGACGGATTCACGCAACTCAGCAAGACGGTGGCGAATAACACTGAGATGAGATCAGGCACGTTCAACGTCGGCGGCCACGACTGGTGTCTTGCATGCTATCCAAACGGTTGCTCCGATTTGTACAAGGGCTACGTCTCCATCTTCCTCCAGCAGGCGAGCCACGAAAAGACCGGCGCTGCCACGGCAAAGGGCCAGTTGAGCATACTCGACCGGGACGGGATGCCATCGTGCACCAAACACATAACAGAGCGCACCTTCAAGGGGCCTCCCTTCGGCTGGGGCGAAATAGACTTCGTGAAACACGAGGATCTGGACAAGGACAAGCATCTCCACGACGGTTGCCTCACCGTCCTTTGTGACGTCACCGTCACGGAGCACTACACGCACGACCATGTCGAGGTTGCCGCGCCAGCAGCGCCGCCGTTCGACCTGCGCGGGCAACTCGCAGAAGCCATGTGGAATATCAAGAAAGTAGATGTCCAGATCGAGGTCGGCGGGGAGACGTTTCCCGCGCACCGGTGGGTACTTGAGGCCCAATCGCCCGTCTTCAAGACGGAACTGTCGCTCGCCTCGACCACAAAGCTACGCATCGATGACATGGACGCCGAGGTGTTCAAGGCTCTGCTCCGGTTCATGTACACGGACTCGCCTCCGGAGATGAGCCAGCTCCAGGAGGCGGCCATGGCGGAGAAGATTCTTGTCTCCGCGGACAGGTATAAGCTGGACAAGCTGAAACTCATCTGCGAGAAGACGCTGTGTCAGCACATCGACATGAGCTCTCTGGCTGCCACTCTAGCGTTGGCCGAGCGGCACCGTTGCTCCGTGCTGACCGCGACGTGCATCAAGTTCCTCTCTTCCCCCGGTAATCTCGAAGCGTTCATAGCGGCGGATGGGATCAAACAGCTAAAGGAACGTTGCCCCTCTGCTCTGTTGGACCTCGCGGTGAAGAACTGAAGATCATGGCGCTATAGAAACATTATGGACGGCCTCGTGTAAAAGGCTGCTAGATGGACAATTACAGCAGTTAGTCCCCATAGTATTACAGTACTATTAAGCAGGACTCTAGTGTTAGAGATATTATAATATACTTGTGCGCAATGGTTGGATGAAATGTTATCGATTAGTTTGTCTCAGATAAATAGAGGACTTGATTAAATATGTTTTTTTTTTGGAATATGAATGGAAGACTACAGTAATACCTCTAGAAGATGCATATAGATCATAACTTTACTCTTTTGTTTGCAGCATTTGATTCTAGCCCTGCTTCAAGAAGAACTTGCAAGAAAAGAAACAGACAAACAGTAAATTGTTTTCTTAGGGAAATAGGTCCGACTTTGTTGAACAATCTTAGTATTTATGCGTAAAAATGAACAATCCTTCGGTGTATTATGCTCATATGTGTTGAATAAGCGATTCTCATGGTGAAGTTAACAACATCAAAGGATTGGATCCTTCTCCTGGGTAATTTTACTACACGATTCTAGCACCAGATATATCTTAAATAAGTTCAGCTTATGAAATCACCATATAAAAATGGATAATGAAAGTTGTTTGTGAATATGAGATTAATGTGCTTGAGCCAACTCGAGACAACACTTGCAGAATAAGACACAGGGTCACACTTCCAAGGCTCTAATAGGGCAGGCAGCCGGGACGGGGAAGTGCCCCCGGAAGGCTCCTCCATCGACACTACCGCCATCTTCATCAACGCTGCTGTCTCCCATGAGGAGGGAGTAGTTCTCCATCGAGGCTCGGGGCTGTACCGGTAGCTATGTGGTTAATCTCTCTCCTATGTGCTTCAATACAATAATCTCATGAGCTGCCTTACATGATTGAGATTCATATGATGATGCTTGTAATCTAGATGTCATTGTGCTAGTCAAGTGGATTTTACTTATGTGATCTCCGGAGACTCCTTGTCCCACGTGTGTAAAGGTGACAGTGTGTGCACCGTGTGGGTCTCTTAGGCTATATTTCACATAATACTTATTCACTGTTATGAATGGCATAGTGAAGTGCTTATTAATATGCTTGAGCCAACTCCAGACACACTGGTGGAAAAACAGGCTTCGGGTGAGCCCCATAAGTCGCGATGCTGCAGGAACCGCGACTAATGGTACCTTTAGTCGCGGTTCGGGAGGCGAACCGCGACCAAAGGCCTGGGCCCAGGGCGCTCGGTGGCCAGCCGGTGCACGTGGGGGCTTTAGTCGCGGTTGGCCAGGCCAACCGCGACTAAAGGTGCCCGAAGGCCTTTAGTCGCGGTTGGCCAGGCCAACCGGGACTAAAGCCCCTCCCTATATATATCCACCCAGACAGCCAACACTTAGCCATTTGGTGCCAATCTCTTCACAAGCTTCACAAGTGGGTGTTAGGTTTGCTTTTGGTTCCTCTTATGCACATAAGGTGTTTGATGAAATGCCCCAAGAGCATGAAACAAACATGATATGAAGTGTTGGAGCCACACTTGAGCTTTCTCATTTATTTTTTCCTCCTCGATCGCGGTTAGCAACTTGAACCTTTGATGTGTCGTTGATAAAATGTGCATGTGTGTGTAGTTCATTGTTTAATTTATATTGTTTGTAGCTAGTTAGTTTAACAAATGCATGATGGTTAATTATATATTTTATATTATAATAATGCAGATGAATCGACAATGGATGTACGGTAACCGACTCTCCGGCGAGTTCAGTGCGGGTTTGAAAGATTTCCTCGTAGTGGCCAATGCGAACAAGCAGGGGGGTTTTGTTATCTGTCCATGTGTTAAATGTAAGAATCAGAATGGTTACTCTTCCTCAAGAGATGTTCACATGCACCTGCTTCGGCACGGTTTCATGCCAAGCTATAATTGTTGGACCAAGCATGGAGAAAGAGGGGTTATAATGGAAGAAGATGAAGAAGGGGATGATTTCAATGATGAAAGCTATCTTGCTCATTTCGGTGATACTTTCATGGAGGATGTCTGAAGGTGAAGGGGAAGGTGAAGGGGAAGGTGAAGAAGAGGCACGTGATGATCCCGTTGATGATCTTGGTCGGACCATTGCTGATGCACGGAGACGCTGCGAAACTGAAAAAGAGAGGGAGAATTTGGATCGCATGTTAGAGGATCACAGGAAGGCGCCGTACCCCGGATGCGATGATGGTCTGAAAAAGCTGGGCTGCACACTGGATTTGCCGAGATGGAAGGCACGAGCAGGTGTAGCTGACTCGGCATTTGAAAACTTGCTGAAAATGTTGAAGAATATGTTTCCAAAGAATAACGAGTTGCCCGCCACTACGTACGAAGCAAAGAAGGTTGTCTCGCCCTCTAGGTTTAGAGGTTACGAAGATACATGCATGCATCAACGGCTGCATCCTCTACCGCGGTGAATACGAGAATTTGAATGAATGCCCGGTATGCACTCGCATTGCGTTATAAGATCAGAGGCGATGACCCCGGTGACGATGTTGAGGGCCGAAACCCAGGAAGAGGGTTCCCGCCAAGGTGATGTGGTATGCTCCTATAATACCACGGTTGAAACGTCCGTTCGGGAACAAAGAGCATGCCAAGTTGTTGCGATGGCACAAAGAGGACCGTAAGTCGGACGGGGAGTTGAGACACCCCGCAGATGGAACGCAATGGAGAAAGATCGACGAGAGAGTTCAAAGATTTTGCAGCTGACGCAAGGAACATAAGATTTGGTCTAAGTACGGATGGCATGAATCCTTTTGGCGAGCGGAGCTCCGGCCATAGCACCTGGCCCGTGACTCTATGCATCTACAAACTTCCTCCTTGGTTGTGCATGAAGCGGAAGTTCATTATGATGCCAGTGCTCATCCAAGGTCCGAAGCAACCCGGCAACGACATCGATGTGTACCTAAGGCCATTAGTTGATGAGCTTTTACAGCTGTGGGGCAGACCTGGTGTCCGTGTGTGGGATGAGCACACAGGCCCACGCGCACCTTTGGCCGGTATAAGTAGGGGGCGGCGCTGCGGATTTCCTGGGCTCCGTATTCCGCCGAAACGGGTCGGCCCGAATACGGGGCCTGGTAGACAGCTCAAACCGCGTCTGCCCCGTATCCCGCCGGAATTTTACGGGGTGGGCGGGTTTTAAGGGGCCTGTTAGACATGCTCTTAGGAGAGCCGACAGGCTAGATTGGATCATAGCAATTCCGAGATCGATTCTAGCGAGGCGCGGATGGAAAGGTGAAGTTGATCGTTTCCTCACAAATTATTATAATAAACTATCCCGCGTATAATATACATGCTAATACAAATTATTATAATATACATGCAAGCCATAGGATAAGAAAGAACTTCATTGGTAGCTTGAAGGATGGGCATCAGGTCGTTTCCTCACAAAAGAACATTGGGGACACCCTCTAGCTGCCCACGGAAACGGATCAACGCGGATCCAAGAATACCGGTGTCCACGGAAACGGATCAACGTCGATCCGACGCTCAGCGCTTTCCTTTATTTTTCCCAAGAGAGAATCCCGTCGCGCGAAAGAAAGAACCCAAAACTAACAAGACGTGATCTCGGTCCATCCATGAACGGAATTGAAAAGTAAACGACGCTTTCCTTTATTTCTACTTAGGTTGCCTGCTTTTCGCAGATCAAACTTGCCTTCTCCACGTATCAGAAACCAACCGATCTACTAGGAAAATAAACTATCCCGCGTCTAAAACCACTAGATCTAGGCCCAATTCGACTTGCTCATCTCGCGCTGCTGCCTGCCAGAACTAAGTAAAAATAAAAGGAAACCCAGCTTTGATTTCTCCTACGCAAAAAAACAAGAGAAACCACGAACAAACGAATCTATTCATCCTAGCTAGGAGAACAAATCCACCAAATGGAAGAATCGAACCACTTAAGAAAATAGAGATGTATGAACCATCCGTTACCTGCTGGATCTCCACGACGAGGTCGGAAAGAGGGAAGGACCTGCTATCCTCGCCTCGCCGAGTCCCTGATCTATGCATGCCGCAGCCGGACATGGCCACCACCATTTCCATCTCCGGTCGCCAGCCATGGCAGCGTGGCTCCTCTCCTCTCCTCTCCTCTCCGAGCAAGAGTCAAAGTCTAAGTCATAGTCATTCGCGCACCCCACCCGCGGTCCGTGGCGACGGGGTTCTACTTATAGAGGCTAGCGGCCTGGTCGGATATGTTGGGGAAATTTTTTGAGCGGGAATGAGATGATATTTGGGATCCCTCTCACTTCTTGAACGGTTGCTTGATGGAATGATGGATGGCTGAGATAGGTATCACGTGGATCGTTGACATGGACTGATCTATGGAAACAAAACAAGGTGTAAATCCGGCCTGAATTACGATGTGACTGCATGCGCTTGATTGCTGGCGCCTCATTTTATGGTGTGAAGTTATGATGTTGGCCTATTCTACAGGCGCCATCTCATCCCAGTTATGGAATGGCATATCTTTAATTCCTTTGTTACATCTCTCACTAATTTCACTTACCCCGCTTGGATGCTCCTCTCATATGATGAATCGATCATCCTCAACCCTGCACATGGGACAACAATGGAGTCGGACACAACAACGTCGATCGGTCGAGGACACTAGCGCCAAGAGATCATGGGCTGCGATCGCGACATCGTTGGCTATGGGATTAGGGTCAAGTCAGCGTCAGCCATGGACTTTCTTTGGTCTAGCTAGCGAGCTCTGCTCGAACATGGGAGAAATAAGCAACTTTACTGCTGGTAACACTTCTTTGACATGCACCGAGGAATATGAAGTAGAGAAATTTATAATACCAGCAAATTCTCAAGCAAAGATCTGTTTTAACATACATTTTACAGTAGTACATATTTCTAACTTGAATGTGTAGAACAATTTTATTCATTGCCCCGTTTGGTTCGCAACATAGATATACAGGTAAACCTGGAGCAGCTAGATATACAAGGATCCAAGAAAAAACTTGACTATACATGAGTTGAACAATCTCATCCATCACATGACCATCACCATCAGCTTGTAGCAAACTGGAGTCCCAATCTATCACAGCGCTAATACTACATGTTCCACTCACTAGTTTTTTACCATTTGAAACAAGAGAAAATAAGCCTCAACTCAAAGAAATTGTAGCTGAATGCTCGCTACATATCTCAACACAAGTGGTGCACAGCTAGCAAGGATCACAATGCAGCCTCTTCTTGGCTTCTCACGTGTATAGGTTGTCAACTACTTGCAGCCTCAAAGATATGATTTCAGGTTCTTCACAGCGCCAAATGGCATGCCTCCAGAGCCTATTTGATTTTGTATATGTGAACCTGCAAGAAATAATTGCCAAATATTGTAAAATTCTGCTATACAAGATAACACAACCTAGTGTACATGCCAATTGGACACAAATTAAGCACATAAACAACCATCTTCTGGTTTGTAATGGCCGGAACACCAAACGTTTACTAGCTTAAGTAACGTTTAGTATCTAGCAATTCAGAAAACAGAAGTACATGGGCAGAATCTCTACCTGCTTGAGGAAGAACACGGAAGACGCTGATAGCGGCATCCTCTCCGGCAACATCAGGAACGGAAGTCATAGTCATTCACGCACCCCGCCCGCGGTCTGTGGCGACGGGGTTCTACTAATAGATCCTAGCCAGTCAGGTTTGATATCTTGGGGGAAATTTTGAGCGCGAATGAGATGACATTTCGGATCTCTCTCAACTCTTGCATTGTTGCTTGATGAAATGATGGACGGCTGAGATATGTATCACTTGGATCACTGACATGGACTGCATGCGCTGGTACTAGTTGGTTGTTGGCACCTCATTTTCTGGTGGGCAGCTTTGATGTTGGCCTATTATTCCGGGTCAGAGCACCTAGTTATGGCCGGTGTTACGGCATGACATATCTTTAGTTCCTTGGTTACATCTTCATTCACTAATTTCCTCATTTTCTGGTGGTTACACTCCCTCTCTTTGAGTTGTCATACCTAGTTATGGCCTTGCCGTGTCATGGCATGGAAATCTTTTATTCCTTGGTTACATCTTTCACTATTTTTTCTTAAACCTCTTGGATGCTCTTGTCATATAACGAATAAATCATTCGCAAGCTTGCACATGGGACAAAAATGGAGTCAGCCACAACAACATCCAATTGATCATGGGCCACAGTCACGTCAGCCTTGCCTATGGGATTGCGGTCATGACAGCGTCAGCCATCTAATTTCTTTGGATTAGATAGAAGCTTTGCTCGACTAGGGGGGAAATAGGCAACTTTACACCTTTGGCATGCACTAGAATATGAACATGTTGGGAAATTTCTAATACCAGCAAATTCTCAAGCAAAGATTTCTCATAACATGCATTTTGCAGCAGTATACATTTCCAACTTGAATATGTAGCCAAAATATTACCAATTTTATCCATTGTCCTGTTTGAAGCAGCTAAGATACTAGGATCCAAGAGAAAACTTTTCAATACATGACTTGGACAATCTCATTCATCACATGACCACCAGCCGCCTGGAGCAAATTGGAGTCTCAAATTCCAGCTGCGGTAAGAATGTTTACATGTCAACTATCAAGTCGCTAATATTACAGTTTATATACACTGGGTTTTTATCCCATTTGAAAACAAAAAGAGAAAACAAGACTCAATTCAAAGAATCGTATCTGAGTGCTCACTGTACATATCACAACACAAACGTTTAACATCTAGCAAGGATCAACATGCAGCCTCTTGGCTTCTCACGTGTACAAGTTGTCAACTACTTGGAGCCTCACACCGATGATTACATTTTCTTCACAAGGCCAAAGACCTTAAGAACCTATTTGCTCAGAATTGTAAATTTTACTATAAAGGAAAACACAACCTAGTGTACATGCCAATTTGACATAAATTAAGCACATAAACAAATCATGTTCTGGTTTGTAAGGGATTGAACACCAAAATTTTAACAGCTTCTCAAGTTTTGTACATTCTGTATCCAGCAATTCATTTACTACAAACAAGGTATGCCTCTATTCAAAGAACCAACCATGGAATCTTAACCTGGTCGAGGAAGAACATGGCCGAGGAGCACGACACTGGCAGTGGCGTCCTCTCCAGAAACATCATGAATGTCGCGGCTGCCGGCAACGGAGTCATCGACAGTGACCCTGGGCAGTGAGGGCCATAGACCAATATCTTTGCGCTGCAGCAAACAAACAGGGCTAGCCATCCTCCTGCTCTAAGTAGAGGTGCAACAACAGGACGTCCTAGTGGCGTCCTGCCCAGATTCACACATAGAAAAATTAAAAGAGGGTTCAGATTCACAATCAAAGCAACCAAACAAGATAAGTACATGCACTTCAGCTAGCTAGCATCATGCACACATTATTGTGCACTAGTAAGACAAAGCCTATTGACATTATAAATGCCATCAACTTCCCTTTGTTTACACAGAGTTTTGAATACCTGGCAAGAAGCTTGCATGCTTTCCTCGGCCAGTTTGGCTTCCCTCTTGAATCATCTCTTCATCGTAACACAAGGTTTCTGTGATTGTCATCCTCGCCTTATAGTTGTATCCCGAGCGAAATCTAATGCACTGGTTAATGATATTGCACATACACCAAAAGAGGTAAACAGTGGATAAAGCAAGTGATAAACTCTGACGCCTTTCTTATTTCTCTTAGCAATCAAGCAACAATGGTTTTAAGCATCACAATTAAGCAAGCAAGCAACATTGATTTTAGGTATAACCTAGCAACTTGAAGTGGGAAACAACAATCAACAAGCATTGGAACATATATTGGTTACAAAATGCCATCAGTTTTCTCTGGCAGCAAGCAGGCTCGGCTTCAATAAGTGTAAACAACAACTAAAGATCCCGAGCTACATCTAATAGCCACAACACAAACCACAGATTCTCAACTCTGTACTCATAAAACAATCTGCAACAGAAAACTGTACAAAACAAGAACCTATGTCAACATCCACCCAACAAAGAAGACCTCTAATAACCATGTAACAGCAAGTTGAGGCTACTAACACAAAATCATCAAGTTCATTGGCTTACCAAGAATACTAGCACCAAGGCATCTAATAACCAGGACAAGGTATCCGATTCTTACCAACATAATTTAGAAAGCTAAATGCCAGATATCCATTACCACCACAAGTTCCAAATAAATGTGATCAGCTCAATGACCAAAGCATAACATAGCCACAACACCATGTTCGTGGTAACAAAGAGCACATCGGAGCCAGCGCTCAAAGGTGTGAACCAGGAGCTCACCATAGAGTTTGTAACAAAGGCCCGCACGCGTGTCTTTGGTGACGAGCCACATCACCTCCGCATGCACTAGGCCAAGCATAACCTGCAGATAGCAGAAAACTCATTGTTAAGATGTTCATTAATAATCCCCGCAAAAAAATATGTTCATTAATAATACTATCGATCGCACAGAAAACATAGCGCAATGAACAATCTTAGCCAAAACAGTCTGAGCGAAGTGGTACTACAAACTACACATCAAAGGCAAATCACAGTGAAGTTTGCGTAAGATCAGTTACATTTCATCCTTGCAACCACATGTTTTTCATTATATATGCAGTCCAAATTAACAGCTTAGTAAGAAGTGAAATTGCCAGAAAACCTAAATAATGTCAACTATTGAACTAACATATATATTCTATTTAAGATGCAGCTATTCTAAAGAAAACAACAATGCCCTGTTGCTGATAAGCAACAGAACTTACTTTGATTCTGTTTCATTACTAAAGTCTTGTGTCAGTATTTAAGTGAAGTGATCATGGCAGACTAAAACTATGAATGAAAACCTGAACCATCACACTCTAAATCTTTCCAGGTTTTCAGATCAGCAATGGCCAGCACATGGATAAAATATGCATGCACATGACTACTTTGAATACTCATATAAGAGAAGCGCTATCACATCTAATGATATCAAGACCAAGAACATGTAGAAAATATTATGTCTGGCCAGCCAGAACCGGAACCTACAGTTGCAACTCCCTCCAAGGCAACTTCCAGCTCTACTTTTCCTTTCCCACTGATGTCACATCAGGGCCGCACTTCGCTGCCCCGTGTAGTGCTGCAGCATAAAACAAGCTTGGCTTGTCAGTCACCTGCATGAAAACAACGGAATAATAAAAGCTAACCTCCAAGGTACAAGATACAATTGCTATCCGAGGCTAGGGATCAACACAAGCACAAGGAATGCTCAATAAGCAACGATTAAAAATGTTCATAATTTCATATACACACACGTCATCCTCAAATTGCTCATCTTGTGATTATTTGGAAATGACATTAAATAAGAGGTTCATATCGATCTTGTTAAGCCCTGGGCAGCGGGCGATGCTCTTACCTTCGAATTCATTGGTTTTTTTTTGAATAACAATTCACTGGATTTTAATCGACGCAGGCAGCTCCACAATAGAGAAATGTTTCTACGCACACACTTTGTAAAGCAGCAGTACAACTACTCCGCTCTAGCTAGATGCTCCTCCTCGTTGCGTTGGTAGAGTGGCAGTAGTACACATACGAGAGCTGTAAAATTCGTTGGGCAAAATCCCAAGGCACAAGCACACGACACACATGACAGGCAGTTCACACTAACCATTCTCAAAAGCCGAGCCCACCACGAGGAAAAGGTAGGTCCGGGGCTGGACACCACCACTAGTAGAATCTAGCCAATCCAGTTACAATAAAGCAGGGGGGCATACCATGACTGGAAGGCGGTGGAATAAAAGTCCCGCTAGAGTCTAGACCATGCAAGTATAAAACATGAGCAAAGCAAAGGCAAACATTTTTTACACTCATGTATAGATTGCACTCAGGTAAATGTATAGACGATCTCTTGTTGTGTCTTATAAGTGCAAGCATACATGATGTGTTGTATCTCACAAATTGAGCCACAACAAGGAAAACATAAGAAGCTAGTCACCATCTAGAAAAAAGCACGCAAAACACAGTACATCTAGTTTCATGAATTAGTATACAGTCCTAAAATGGATTTTTGCAGCTAGTCGATCGCCTGAGAACTCGTTCACTGCTGCAACCACTATAAAGATTATTATACTACAACAACAAGGAAAGAAAATAGGAAAACCTAAGGACCAACTTAGGCCTTAGGATAGGCATAAACCTAGGGAAAATCCCAAATTCTAACACACAATAGTCCACACCGACAGCATACACTCAAAGTCCATACAAATAGTAAGAGGACCCAATCCAAAAAAGGCAAGAAGGGGCTCACCCGTGGCTGCCAAGCCTCGGAAAGACGCCACACCTGAGCAACGTCGCCTAACCCCACATGGCCGACAACAGATGTCTTTCGTTAGCTTCAGGTAGCTGCTTCCTACTCCGATTAGGTGCACATGCTACGACCTGGTTGAGCAAAAGGAGCATAGATGTGTGAGTAAACGAAACATCACATTTTTTTTTTCAGTACAGTTACTGAAATATACGACAATGCACCATTAAAGAATTCATTCACTAACCATGGCAAAAAATATGGACTCATAACTCTTGCAATCTTGCAACCAAACATGGTGCTTATTTCGGATCTAAAAAGCTAGGTCCATGTACGCAAACCCTTCTAAATTAAAATTGTTACCACTCTAGGTTTAGCCGAATTAGTCACATGTAAAATCTTCTATGGCATGGTTTGTTGACACAACAATACCACCACAGCACGGCAACAGTTTCATTTCAAAACTATGAATGCCCCAAATTTTCCAAAAATAAAACCAAACATTAAGCTCCTTCTTTTTCATAGTCAAAAACAAAAAAAAAGGTTGAGAAACCGACTTGGCATATGGCAAAGAAAATGGCAGCCACAAAACAAAAAAAAAACATTGGGATTAAGTAGCCAAGGAAGTATGATTAAAAATAACAAGAATGACATCTTCACAGAATATTATAAACCCAATTGTTCTTACTCTATTTCTTAACCAGAAATAGGACAATGTAAAATAATGGAGCAAGATCACACCGGATCACACCGTACTGACCAGTAGCATTCAGAACCATATAACAGAAAGCTGAGGCTACTAACATAAAATCATCAAGTCCATTAGCTTGACAGGAATAATTGCACCAGGACGCCTAGATTTCAGATTGATAGCAATAGATTATATAAAGCTAGATGGCATGATAGGCCGGAGTATAACATAGCCACGACGAGCGCAAGGGAGACAAGATCAAAGGGGTGAACCAGGAGCTCACCATAGAGGTTGTAACAGAGGTCAGGTCGCATCGACCTCGATGCATAGCCACATCACCTACGCCTGCATCATACCAAGTGGAATCTGTATATAACAGAAACAACATCAAGATAAAGTAACTCATAGTAGAAGGACATTGTTTTACAGAAATGCTCCTATAATTAACAATAATTATCCGGTAGTAAAAAAAAAATGCTTTACACTCTTTTCAGTTCACAAATACACAAGCATATAGATATGGACACGATCTCCAATATGCATATTTGACCATTATATTTTACTGGCATATGTTAGTAAGCAAATTAACAAATTCTGTATCACTAATCTAGTGATATTATTTTCACTTTAGCAACATATAAATATATTTTAGTTTCCTCAGCAAATAGTAGTTCTTCTACTCCGTTTACAAACAGGGTAGTAAACAAAAAAGTCATCAAACTGCTCCATCGTTCATGTGAAACTATCATCTATGTCACCAAATTTCACGGTTGCCATAGTACAAACTAACAAACCCATGGAATTTCTGAAAATCTAGAGTGCTCTCCAAGAAAAATAATCTCTATGAGAAAAACTTCCCTAAAAAAATTGGTATCAATCTGAGATATATAATCCAAATGGGAAAAAATCCTCTACGGAAAATAAAAATACTCAAAGGTCATCAAAACAACCACGTAATCAGCTAAAATAAAAAAAATGATGAAGTCCGAGTGACGAATAGAAATATCTCCAAGGAGAACACATAAAAAGTATGTAATGACAAAATTACTAAGAATTTATCCAAAGAAGCCCCACTAGAAAATAAACAGTGAGAATGTGCATTTATTAATACATGTCCAACAGTCAAACAATATGATATGAAACGTGATTCGATTTTACACAGGCAATCTCCTAGCATATGCCAGTTGATACTAACATAAATAACAGTGCATACATGTTAAATAGTAGGCTACTCCTTTCGGGCTTATTTTAAGTCATATTTGCAATAGTATTAAAGTTCCTACGATCGGATGAACAACAAGACATCTGCTTTTCAGCAGTAGCACGGCAAAGAACATTAATTACTATGGTAGTTATATGGATTAAAAGGCCTGGAGAAGAGACCCTCTGGATGTGTCTCCTGATATGCAGGGAAGACATTCTTTGGTCAGCATGTACCATCCTCGTCGTCATTATCGTCGCTAGGCGCTTGCTCGGGGGCTACACATCTGTGACCCGTAAGGTGCAACCATGCTGCGAGGGTCACATCAACGCTTCTTAGAGAAACAGCAAGCCCATGTGGGTTCTCGTCCTACTTACAAGGCTCGAGTCAAGGAAGAGTATTACGATGGTTATCTCATCGTAGAATTGGCGACGAACGCCTCGATCGATCTTCTCGAGAGCGGAATACCTCATCTCTATTTTCTTGGCTGCTCTGAGTAAAGCCGATTTTATGAGCCTTCTAGCTCTTCCCTGGCAAATCAAAAAGAGGTGTGAACCGAGGGCTAATTAAGCGATAGCAAGGTTTAAATATTTTTTTATGCTAAAGCTTCCAACGTAACAGTGATGCATTTTAACCCAGACTCCGTGACAAACCATAAAATGCCATGGGCTCTATTTACTACACAACATGTACAGTGTATTAAGCTTCCACCATAGCAGCGATAACAATATTAAAGCAATTTTGATGCTAAGCCTCTGCCCTAGGAGAGACGCGTTTTAACCCACTCCATGGCAAAAACAAATTGTAAAGAGTTTTATTACTATTAGAACATGTAAACCATGCGACATCAAGACTTTCTTAATTCTTTTGTATTTTATATGCACAAATGCCATGGTAATGTGTAATTTTTAATTTTCAGGAGAAAAGAGAACCGATAGAAGCTAAATAATAATTTCTTAAATGTACATTCAGAGCACAATGCAATGCCCATGGTCCGCATGCTGGTTAGTTAATCAAACAAATATTTCAGGCTTCATATGATGGATAACATATTATTATTTCATAACAGCACTATGTTAGTTCTAAGTTTGTAATATGTTAACTAGAAATATAATATCAAATAGCACACTATAATGCCATGCACTATTGTACTAGAATATACCAAGAGCTATAGTATTTATGTTTGCAAGTCACTTTTATTTACATGGGAGTGAGAAACTTACACTATGAGGGTTATTTAGAACAATGTCAACAACCTCCTGGTGGGTTAAGTGTGCCCAAAGGCCATCGGATGCAAATATGAGAAACTTATCATGTGGTTGTATTGGTTAAACACAAATAGATGGTTCTGAATTTTGTATTGGCTGGCGGAACTTTGCATAAAGAGCTTCCCTGTTGAACTCTTCTTTCTTTTAGATAGGCCTCACCTATCGATCTGCAAACCTGCAACATAAAGAAAACCAACAATCTATTTTTTTCCAACGGTAAAGCAAAAAATAGAAGTACCATAATATCTCTTACTCATAGTCATACAAGAGAAATACAACTACACATTTCATCATGAAGTGAAGAATCAGTGGGGCAAATAACAATCTTCTTTTACTAATGAACAGTAATAACTAGTGATGCAACTACCTAACTGATCCATTATAAATGCTCTTCACGTATATCTTTAGTAGAAACTCCCCATGCTGTGAGAAATAGAGATGCATGCACTAACATTATAATAATGCAAAACCTCTCAATAATTCTCAAGATACCTATTGTGGTACTCGTGAAAAAATATAGCAATATTCACCACATCTAGGGGATAATTCTCATCCACGAGCATAAGAATGTGTTTATGTATTTCTAGCCTGGGACTCGTACTAAAAATAACCACTAGGTATTGTCTGATTCTTGGACAAACAAGGATAAGATTATTCACGAAATACAATTCAGAATATAAGAATGACACAAGGCTAAACTTCTAGGTGACGAAATTGAAAGTATCTTTTGACAACTAACTACAAATAAGCAATGATATGAACATTGCATCAAAATTCGATAAAACTATTTATGACTTCGAAGTGACAGAGGACACACCTGAATTAGGCCTTCCACACTTCATACAATGTGCTTGAGAACAAGAACGTGCCTATCTTCTGGTTGTACATACTGCAAAAAAATTCTCAAATTCAATGCTTGCATTATGCTCTGCGTACAGTTGGACAACCAATAATTCTCCAGTGGCTTTAACATGTTTTCCTAACACCACACGAGAATCAGCAACATTGGCAACATAAAGCATGCCACCACATATTACACCAACCAGATAGCATGAGCCAACAACCGCTATTTGAAGGCTTGACGGGCCATTGCTTGGTGACAAATATTGAAGAATCCATCTTCTGTAGCTTGACTAGCTTCATATTCTTTTTTCAGCAAATCAGAAGATATTGTGTTTTGCTCTGATGCGAACCCTGCAATACAAACCAACGAAGAGCAACATAATCAGGAAATGGAAATACACATTGTGACCATAGAACCAAGGAAAACGAGATAATATTAATGCATAGTGATCCCAGGTTAGAAATTACTTTTCAGATGGTTGAAGAGGTTATCGTTGATGTACAAAGCTGTCTCTGGTCCACCGTGTAAACCCTGACAAAAGTGCCATGCAGGCCATAGTCTAGAAAACTCAGTGGACCCGACTCAATCTAACACTAGTCCTCAAGTAAGTTATTGTCCTGGACAACGGCCATGGAGAAGTATCCATTTACATGTCGCTCAGTGTCCTTGTATCATAGAAGTATGCCTTGCATACTGGTAGTATTAGAGCATGTCCGGTTGGATGAAGGTCTCCAAAACTCCCGTAGGAAGTTCATCAATGTCACTATCTCATCCCTCATCAGTCATCCCAACCCATGTACGCCTCCAAGCTCTCTCCATCAAATCTCCAGGAAAATTGCAGTTTCACTTATCAGTGCACCAACATTATCTTGCCTTTATACTGAAAAGAAAAGAAAGCATGTATAAGTATATGAATCACAAGGAATTGCTCATTGACAATACTATGAAGTTCATCCCTTTCACTTGGTTTGGTAACACAATTTTAGTAAAATAACATGTTTTATTTTCTATCTATACTTCAAAGTAACTATTCTCTAACACCTAATACTGAATATCAATTCAGTATTGTGTATATCACAAGTAGACGTGAGAAAATCAAACCAAATTACCTATTTTACTGCTTTTAGGGTCTACCATATGTGGTAGAAGCAGCCTACTAATGAGTAACCTACACCCTCACTATATTTCATTGCAAAAAGACATGATCTAGTATTCAATACTGCTTTTTACATTTGCACTTTCTATTGAGAAGTGACAAGTGACAGTAATGCAGCAAAATACGCAGTCTGTCGCCAGGTTTCTTACTTGAGAGCGCGCGTTTCTCATCACACTTAGTTTTTTTTACAGAAATTTACTTACATTGACTCATTAAACTTAAGTTTTGCTTATAAATTGTGAAACATAAGTGATGAAGAAAGAATGTCAATCAAGAGCCAAGACCAAATCTCTGACAACAAAAGAATGTCAATCAAGAACCAAGAATAAACCTCAAACAATTCAGTTATCCTATACACCCACCCAATGCTTATGCACACATAAGGTGTGCATCCATTCCACTATACACTACCAACAGGAGAAACAAAAAATATTTAAGCAAGAATGCATGGAGTGGGAGGGGGAGGGGAAGAGAGACATCGACAGCAGCGGTGGCATGTCAGAGTTGTGGCTGGTGGCACCAAGTCGGGGAACAAATTTTACAAGCTGCTTTGAACATTCTCATCTACTGGAGCCTGGACAAGGGAATGAGGACCAAGACCAACCTACTCGAACATCAAGAGAAGTTATTGTGACAAAAGTTTTAAACACTTGGAACAAATTTTCAAGCATGCATGTTGTTTGGACTTTCAAAATGGACCAGCTGAACTCTTAATCATGGATAGAATCCTAGGTAAAGGTCAAGCCTAAAAGTAGGAGTGGAGCTGCTGATTATTTCTAAGGCAAGACTGCATCAAGCCACTTTTCAATTTCATTCATAAATAACTATGATATGATGCAACAACCTTGAACCAAAACATGCGTAACAATAAGATTTAGCAAACCAAAAGTTATAAACACATAGAATAGTGGGTGGGACCCAAGTGCCTCAGAGAAGAGTGACTTGTAGACACCCACTCACCAGAGGAAGCGCCTCTCTCCATAAAGTACCACTAGACGTTTGCAAATGACATGTATCTACCCAGTTCCCATCTGAAAGCTGCCTTAGGCTTCGCGTCCCCCTCCTCCTATATGCTCTGAACCGGAAAATTATACTCCCTCCGATCCATATTATTTGATGCTAAAATAGATTTATCTACAACTAAAATGTGTCTACATACATCTATATTAGCATCAATTAATATGAATCGGAGGGAGTACAAGTTTTCGTCACCGCTGATGCATGATAGGCAGCAGACGAATCAAATAAAGAAAATAGCAACACACATTTATACTCCCACTGCCTATGCGCATGTACAATATCAAAAGAAGATATGTGCAGATACTCTTATGAGAAGCATAAACAATGTAAAGAATGTACATTGAGCACAAGAATTGAGCATAAGCAAACCAGAAACTGCCAAATGATATCATTGCCGAATTAAGAGACGGCACGGCGGATAGAAAAGTACTCCATATCAATGTCTCCTGCTCCAAATCAAGCCATCAGGACTTACAACCAAAGATGACTAATAATAACATGTTCCATCCGATGTATACCAAGCAAACAAAAAAAAAGCTAAACTTTAGTTGAAGAGAATCTCGACGGCTCCAGGTCGTGGCACCACAGAGAGGAAGATGAAGCAGGGAACCTGAGGATCTCACCGGAAGGGGTTGTAGCTAATACCGATCATCAACACCACCGTGGTTACGGCGACGGTAGGAGCCAAGAGGAGGTTGCCGAAGCCAGGGCCCAGCCAAGCCTACCACCCACCGTGCGGGAGGCTGTGGCCAGCATGCACACCAATATGCCTCTGAACCTGAAAATATAGAGGATCCATCACTGTCTGCGAACAAGTATAAAAGAAAAGCTCCATGCGGAAGGGCAACACCAAATCATATCCAAATCCTATATTAGCAACTGCTGCATCACTATGTAAAAACGGCAACTGAATCAAACAACACCCAAGTTAGACCATGTCAAGAATCTACTCCTTGCGGCTGTTGTACAACTATTTAGACATGTTAATTCAGTTAAGCACATGGACTGGATCAGGTCTAGATTCTTATTTTTGTGGCCCCAAAGTTAATAAGCGACTCATCAAATTTATTCATTCATGCATTCAGAACCGTGAGAGCATGAACACATTCAGCTAGCTGAAACCATACACGCTCCTAGCATGATCTGAATCTGAAGACAAATCAAGCTATCAACAGTGTCGATCCATAAGCAGGAGAAAACAATCAGCACCTTCATTTCATATGCACCCACTCGTCACAGATGAGATGTTCATCCGCTCCACACTGCCCACATCTCAGCAAGAGAAAAGGAACTAAATGCAGCAAGAATACATGGCGGAGGAGGGGAAGAGAGACCTCAACGTGGGCAGCATGTCGTTGCAGTGGGAAGTCGAGCAGCAGCAGCCTGGCCTCCTGGCGCACGTCCGAGCTGCAGATGCCTCCCGGCGGCCTTGGTATTTTCCGCCGTACACCAGGAGCAGGCGCGGTCCTTGGCAGCCGCCGCGGTCATCGGAGACAGCAGAAGCGTGAAACCGGCCTCCCCTCGTATGCCCGCAGGAGGGGGAGGAGCGGTACCGGGCCTTCCCGGCCGGCCACCAGTTCTGGGAGGAGCGCGCAAGGCCACAGTAATTTGTCGTCGACGGCGGCCTGCAGGGGCGGCGCTAGGGTTTGGCCGCGGTGGCGCGACTGGAGGCGCGGGATGGAGGCGTCGGTTGGGGGGAGACAGTGGCTAGGCTGCGCCGGCGAGCGGTGGCGAGATGCGTGCGTGATTTCTCGGGGACTCCGTCTTTGCCTTTGCCTTGGTATCGAGCGGGATTTGGGAATTGAGTAATTAAATTGTGACGCGCGCGTGATTAGTGGCAGCAGTTGATTAATCGAGGTTGATTTGCTCTTAAACCAGTGCCGATTCGATTACTTCCCTTCCTTTGATTACTTCCCTTCCTTTGTTGATTCATCATGCTGGTGGTCTACTTTTATTTTACTAGGAAATATGCCCGTGCGTTGCATCGGGAGAGAAAAGAAAATACAGCACCTCAAAACACACGCCTCAGTTGTGCCAATATTGCCATCTTGTAGAAACATATTTTTTTTTCGAGGTGGCTTGTAGAAACATATCAATTTACAATCTTTAGTGCCCCATTACTTTATCTTCCAAAGTGCGAGATAGTTTGAGTTGCAGATTATAATGGGAGCGCCTTTAGATTTTTATGTCAAACTGATCACTCTATGACTGTTGTTGTTGTTGAACGTCCACGCCGCTCAACCAGCAATTAAGTACAGTTGATATGTATGTACCTTGTGTTTCGCTTTGGCATGACTCCACCAGTTGAGATTGTTCCATTTGCTCTCCATTCCATTGGCACAATGCTTCCAAGTTACAAACACAACTCGATCGGTTTTGGCAGCGAGAGAAGGTAGATTTAATTGGTAGATCACCACTTGGTTTGGAGTTCATGACGACACACCGGTATAAAAACCACTCTACATGCATAGCTAACTGAAGATTTCAATCTTCAGTTGAAGAGCTAGATTCAGCAGCGCGCAGTCAGTACGAAGGGAATAGAGTCTCCAGCGCCAAGGCGGCTCGTCCCCGTGCGTCGGCTGCAGAGACCTCAGGGTATCCTCGCGCGGCCTCTCCCGGTGCTTCTCTCCTCCCATGCTGCTAGATCAATGGGGCGCTCTGTCGTGTCCCCGCTTTGCTCTCTCCCTCGCCGATTCCTGGCGGTGGAGCCCCTGCTATCTCATGGCGGCAACACTGAAACATCAGCGCATCTGAGCAACCTCGTGGCGCCCCACCGACCGACCTTTGCCTCCACCCGCAAGCGCCGCGTCCCCGCGGAGCTTGACGCGCCGCTTCACCCAACCTCCGGCTCCGCCCGGCTCGCCTCTAGAAGCGCCCGAGCAAACCGGCGTGTCACCGCTTTGTCGTTCCTCACGGGTCACGGCTTTTCTCCGAGCTCGCGTTCACCCGCCGGCCGTTGCCTACCCGCGGATCTCGACGAGCGCCGGCTTGCCCGGCATCCGCCCCGCCCCGGTCCCCTTCGGCCGTGCCCGCGCGACCCCGTGTAGCGGTGGCCGCCGCGCCTATTTAATTCTCCTCTCCGTCTTCGGTGTCGACGGCGGGCGTCGATAGGATCAATTTTGGCGACGATGACGGTGTCCCACCACCTCTTCTCCGCCATGGGAAGATACGGGGCTGACAACGGCTCGAGCCCCGAGCGAGGCGAGTCGGCCGTAATCGGCAGGGGACAAACGCTAGCGATCCCCTTCCCGGCCCTCCGATCTTGCTGTTCGATCAAGGAGAGGTGCCAATTTTGATTCCGCCCAGATCTGGGCTGATTGATTTCGATCTGATGGAGGGATCGCTCCATATTTAAGGCTCCTAGAAGGAAAGAAGATGAGTCGTGCTTGATTGGAACTCAATTTTCGGTCGAATCCCGTGGATGAGGGAACAAACAGAGACAAACACGGCTGGATTGGATCGGGAGTGGAGAAAAGGTTCTCTGGAGGAGGACGATGTGCGAGCAAAAAATAAGAACGAACCGGTACCACGGTGGCATTTTGCTATAATATGGGATTTGGTGGAAGGGCAAAACCGTCCAACGAAAAGTTGGACGAAAATTCTGGCAGAAACCTTAGCTCCTTTATTATTAGGTATAGATTTAGGTAAACGATCAAATACGAGTGTACTACTCCCTCCGATCCTAAAAAAGTGTCGGATGGTAATACAATTGACATTTACAGTTAAGTCCTTCTAATTAAGTGGATATTTTACTCTCTGACTAAAGTACAGAACAACGCTATCTCCCTCAGTTCTCACTCAGATCCCAATCCCATCGATCTGCAATTAGAATGACACAACAGCCGCAGGTTATCCACTAGCTGCTACCGGCCCTCCGCCCAGCACAGTGCAGCAGCTGCGCCCCTTCATCCATCGCCAGGTCGGCTGAACCCGAGCCGTTCATGTCCCTGCACGGGCCGACCACGAGTCCAAGAGCCCTTCCTGTCCCTGTCGTGCATGCTCCGGTGCTGCTTCTTCTGGCGGTGCACCAAGCGGTCGCTAGTGCAGGGCCTGAAGGTGGAGCTGACCTCCGCGCGCACCGCTAATGATGTGGTGGTCCTGGTGGATGAGAGGAGGTTGCGGTTGACGCAGGAAGAAGGGTGGAGTGCGGGTTGATGAAGCAAAAAAAAAGATAAAGGGCATTTTTGCAAAATAAACGGTTCAACTCATTTTTCGGATCGGAGGGAGTACTATTATTTTTCACACATGATCGTGGTGGACCAAATCTTGCTAAGTGGAGAACTAGTTGGTAGAGGCAAAGCGAGCTAGCTTTGCACTCGACGGCTAAGAGCATCTCTAGCAGAACAACATATCGACATGGAAACACAAGTTTGGGTCGATATAGAATTCTCGACTTGGAAAACGGATCCAGGCCGCAACCCAAACCCCCCAAAATCCCGCATATATGGCGGTTGGCGAGGCTGATGCGGGCCAAACCCCATCCGCTCCTCTGCCTCCCACCGACATCAAATCGACGTCCCGATTCCATGGGAGACCGACGACGAGCTCTCGCTCAGAGCTGTTGACACGTCTACGATCATTGACTTACTTAGAGGGGCAGAACCAATATGTGTACCTAGAAACGTCCCAGGTGTTTGCGAAAATTATATTTTGTTTCTATGGGATGACGATATAATCTGCTAAATGGTATAGAATACCCAAGACGTTGATCTACACATATTATTTGTTTGCACTATTATTATTTAATTAATGCAGGAGTTTATAGTTTGGAGAATATGTTTGTATGGATTATTATTGCAAGACATGCATCGACGTTCTAGGCAAAGCTCTTCATGATGCGGCAATGTCGAGGAGCCGCAGGATGGCCGACAAGGGCTATGGGTACCACACGATGGCGAAGACGGTGGCCGCTAACGATGTATTAAGTCACATTAATTTGATCACTCAACATGGCTAGGTAAAATTTCAACGTAATCAAAGAGCACAAGTAAAATCAAGAAAACCATAGAGAGATCCCAACATCATCGCATCGGCCCTTGGAAAGGTAGTTGATCATCCCGTATCTTCATTTATTTACCAATTAAGTTGTATGCCCCATTCCGGCCACTCCGACATTAGCTCGACGCCTACTCTGGCATCGTCACCTACAATTGACTAATCAACGTATTCACGTTCAAATTAATAGTATTGTAGATACTGTGTTAAATTGATTTAACTGAAGGCTCACTAACTATTATTTCATGTGACATTTGAATAAAATGGACGCTAGTTAAAAATAAGCTGCACTGATAGCCATGTCACAATCAAGCAACTCGACATCCAAATGACAATAAGGGATATTTAGACGTGAATTACTATGAATAAAGTTGAATTGTTACCACACATACTCCCTTCGTTTCCTAAATATAAGCCATGTAGTATTTGGCACGAAAATTAAAAAGTGCACATTGATAGAAAATTACATGATGTTTAGGCGGGATTAACCCTAGGCAGCTGACATGATCTTGCATAAGATAAGGGAACATAATCAAATCTCTAAAAATATTATCCATACAAGTAGTGTTACGCAATAAACTTTATAATGTGGTTTTTTTCTCAAAAACTATATGGCTTGTATCTAGGAACGGAGGAAGTATATTTTATTCAATATTACCGTTATTTGATTTTAGTTTTACTGTTCTTATTTGTTGAAAAGAAACAAGCACATGCATGAATTAAAAGAGCCACATACTTCTATGCATGCATAGCTTGCAGATAGGTGGACTAGTTGCCCACGATGCATGTATGAATCCAACGATATGCTAGCTACAACACTTTATATACCGAGAGTTGCGTGCATCCGATAGCCATCGTTGTTGTGGATATGCTATATGGATATACTAATGATGTGGTCCAATGCCGGCAAGCCTGGGGTGGCCCATAGATGGTGGAGCCAGGCTCAACCGGGCAGCTTAGTTGTTGATTGACCAAGATGGAGAGTCCAAAGATCATAAGCTCTAGCCGGATCCACACCGACCTAGTTGGCCGGGTAGGTACTCCATAGTACCTAGTTTAGGATAATGCTAGCAGTAACCAACCTGAATAACTCCTTGTAAACACTAAATCATGTCAAATAAGTTGGATCCCAGGAGCTCTTGAGGCAGAACCAATCCTCTCATTATAACAGTGCACTTGTTGTCCTTATACTGAATTATAGCAGCATGTAGGGTTTTGCCACTATTGCGAGATCCGAAGCCGGGTGACTCGTGTATCACCGTTCCGGTAACTTCCCACCTTCCGCGCACCTATCTCTCTCTCAATTAAATGACAATAAGGGATATGTAGACGTTGAATTACTACGAATAAAGTTGAATTATTTGACTTTAGTTTTATTGTTCTTATTTGTCGAAAAGCAAAAGCACATGCATGAAATAAAAGAATCCACATACTTCCATGCATGCATACCTTGCAGATAGGTGGATTAGTTTCCCACGGCGCATGCATGAATCCAACAATCTGCTAGCTACAATGCTCCATATACGGAGTGTTGTGTGCCTTTGATAGCCATTGTGTCGTACCTTGCGCGCGTCTATGTACATACATACTTATGGCCGGAGAATCAAAGATTGGCAGTCTAAACCCCAGGTCTAAACCCTATACCTAAACATGTGTTACAAATGCCGGTGCAATTGGTGGTCTTCGCGAGCGCTAATCCATTTCCGTCTAAAGCATACCTAAACATGCGTTACAAATACCGGTGCAATTGGTGGTCTTCGCGAGCGCTAATCCGTTTCCTTAGCTGCGTGATATGAAGGTGGCCACGTCTTGCTCTTACTTCTCCCTCGCCAATTCTATACATGGAACTCGGTCTAGCTTGTCATAGTTGGGTGGCGCGTCGGTGATGGGCTCGGGGCCTGGGGAAACCCTTTGTCGGTGACCACGACCACGATTCCGCATGTGTCATCAAGGGCAATGAGGGTTATTTTGGTGATCATGAAGGGGATGGGGGTGGCGATTGGCCATGAAGATGCCACAGTTGGGCTTGCCATAGGAGAGGTCTGGTCAAGCCATTAGTTACTTTTTATGTATATATAGAATGAATTGACATTATATGGTACGACTACTTCGAGAGAAATGTCAGAAACTTTTTTATTGTTTGAACTTATATGCCGGCACAAACTAATGCATCATGTCTAATTTTTTAATCGGTACCTATTATATTTTCTTCTTCTTTGAATCGTTTATAAATAACTATTTTGGAAAGAATTAATTGAAACCACGAAATCATGAAAGTGGTCTTTCTAATTTGGTGCATGTGTACGGTGGCCATATTGCAAAACCTAATTTTACGTGTGGTGGTAGGCAGCAAGTTCAAGTGCTCGCGTGAAGCTAGCTAGTCAGCTCCACGCAAGTACCTGATTAAATTTGGCGTAAACAAAGTTCTATTTTTTGGTTCAAATATTAATTTGCTGGTCCAAATTAAACGTGCTGCCTTATTGTAATCGAACATATATAAAATGGCCTTTTATTTGGACTTGGTAGCTAGCTAAGATCGACCCATCTCACCATTCGAAGGAAAAAATGAAGAAAAGAAGCGGATGGATCAAAGTATCAAACCACGCGTACGAAATTAAGCATGGGCTCACCTTTTTCCCGCGCTGGAGTTTGGCAAACAATTTTGGATTTTGGCCCAGCGAGGTGAGACGGAAGTTTGAGCCCAACAAAACTTGACGAAATTTCGGAGCATTTGGCAAACTCCAGTCCAGCACTCCAGCCCGATCCCCCTCCCAGCGCCGCCTCCCTCTGCTACCCAAAAACTCCCCTTTTCGCCCCCTCCGGCGCTGCCAGATTCCGGCCAACTCCGGCGAGTCTCTGCCCCGGCGACCAACCGCCCCGACACCCCCTCCTGCTCCTCTCTCCACCCCACAGCGTGAACAACCAAATTGGAGCCCCAACCGCAAACCCTAGCTCACATCCTGGCTGTACATCAAGCTTCGATCTTGGCGTCCATGGCGGCGGCGCGCGAGAGCGGGGGTGGTGACGCGGCTCGGCGACCGGCTGGACCATGCATAGCCGATGTTGCCGGCCAACAAGCTAGCCGACCGCACCGACGCCGGCGGCCTGGACCGTCGGAATGCGCGTCCGGCTCCGCGGCCGGTCATCTTCCTCCTCGTCGTGCCCCATCCCTAGGACGGCCTCGACCGAGACCTCGCATCCGTTGGCAGCAGCACCTGCACGGGTGCGACCTGCTGTGGGAGACGGAGAGGTCAGGGGGAGGAGCGGCGTGCTTTTGCTGGCGCCGACGACCAGCGCCGCCGTGGCGGCGTGCGCACTGCTGCTCGGGCATAGTGCCGTGCGAGCACCCTTGCTCCGGCCTAGGTGCAGGCCGACCCAAGGAAGCTAGCTGTTGCCTGTCTTCATGGTATGAATCCTTCGGTTCTAGGTCTAACAGTCAGAGCTGCTGTTAGTTTTCTTTGCCACGCTTGTAATGTTTCAATGCTTGTTTGAAATAGAGGCGAACATGCCTTACATGTCGTTTCATTCATCTACCATCTGCATATACTAGTACAGCAGACCATTACTCTACTGCAATGTAATCTGAAACTTCTGAATGTATATAGTCTGCATTTATTTTCTGAAAATTAACCGATGCTTAAGGTCTGAAACCTGTGAGTGCATGTTGTGCGATAACATAGTAAAACTGAAGATTGGTGATCATTATCTTAATTCCACCATCTGGTTTGTAAAGGAGATTGAGCTGCTAGGAATTTTTGGTGTTAGTCCTTATCTGCACCTAATTAGTAGTTAAAATATCAGGATTCAGGAGTAGCTACAAGTGTGCGGCAATACTAGTACATGCACTAGTTGTTCTCTACCTTGCTTTACTTAATTAATCAGATCAGATAAACATGCTTGGCCAAGCTTAATTTCTTTAACCTATACTGTTTGCTATAGAAATACTTGACCAAGCTTTTTTATTTTTTCACATATGCTGCCACAGATTGAGATGTATGTTCATTTTTCTTCAATTCAATTAGCCAAAGCTTATTTATCCTGAACTGACGAAGGTAGCCTTAACTGTACATGTAGGTTATGATACAATTTGACATGAAGGCGTCGAGCCGGGTCGGCGTTAGACGGATTCAAGGCTGCCCGCTGTTTAGGATCGACAGCTTTGTGTAAGTTTGCTCCACCCTCTTCTTCATGCTCTACTGTATTATTACGACAATGGTATTCAGTTCTAGCAATAAAACTCACATGCTGATGGTTGGTATTAGAAGTTAAAGAAACTTTATTGTTGTTAATAATCTGGTGATGATTACATGTCCAGGAGCTCTATGCTGCCGCAGGGATCTCGATGCCGCTGTCCAGGCCCTCGTCAACTTCGCCCCCCAGAGGTTGAATTTCTTTCTTTGGTCGCCCTGGAATACATTGCTGCCATGCTGTGCAGTAGTGTTCTATGTGTTGTGTTTTGGGTCATGGTCTTTGTGCCACGGCCTTGCCTGCGTCTTGTGCTAGCCATGCACTATACTTCAATGTTCTATGGTAGGTGGTGTTTGCTATTTGGTAGTATCATTTGCATGTTCTGTGGTAATAACTGCTGCCCCATATTGGTCTGTGGCTATGATGGCAAAATTTTCTACTCTTGCTGATTAACCTTTAGTTACTCCCTCCGATTCATATTACTTGACGCTAATAAAGCTGTATCTAGACACATTTTAGTTGTAGATACATTAATTTTAGCATCAAGTAATATGGATCGGAGGGAGTAATAAGTTAGCTTAACTATGTCTTTTTTCTCTTATAGAAATCTCCCTGCTTTATATGGTTGTTCAGATTGGACAGTCTTGAAACCATTTCTGCTTTGGTATGTGCTAGTCATTTTTGCTCCACTTGGGTTAGTTGTGTGGGTAGAATCTTGGCTTAACCTGGAAAGGGGGAGTTAGGAGATAAAAAAATATTAAACAAGAATTTTTATTTAACGTGGCTTAATCTGCACCTTGAGTTGTTGTTATCAACTTATCATTGAATAGTGTTTTTGTTAATGCCATGGCTTGTTGCGCTCGGAGTAGGTGATATGTACTTGAATGTTCAAACTTGGCTTGGCTCTTTTGTGATTGTACAAACATAACGCAAGCCATATTGTGTGTTTGAAATAATTAATTAACAAGCGTGTACATAGTCCACTTGTACATGGCACGCGAGAGCTGCAGGGAAGCACACGCCAATTAAATCTGACCAGAGACTCCCTCCGGTCGGATTTAATTGATGCTGAGGAGTATCTGTTGATGCATGTACTTTGGGTGCAGGGGCGTCAATTAATTAAGTCAGAGGTAGTATCTATCAGAAGCTAATGCAAGTTTGAACTGGATTTCGTATTCTCCATACTGTAGTACTTATCGTATGTACACCCGCTCGGGCGGGGCGCGTGATTCGAATCATCATCACGGATTATTAAAAGGACTTTTTTTTTTTTTGTTGAGATGTTATTAAAAGGACCGCAGCTGTTTCAGTCAAGGAAATTAAAGGTGGGAGCGGAAGAAGCGTTTCGGTCGATCGCCGCGCACGCGCACGCCGTTCCGGTTGCTGCGCGCCATCTGCGCTCCCGTGGACGGCTTCTGCTCCGGACGGATTCGTACACCGGATCGAGTCGTCCATGTTGGGCCTTGGGCGTGTCCGGCCTAGTCATGACGTACGGTTGTCTTGCCGTTTGGTACTACGTCTCCATCTTCCTCCAGCAGGCGAGCCACGAAGAGACCGGCGCTGCCACGGCAAAGGGCCAGTTGAGCATACTCGACCGGGACGGGATGCCATCCTGCACCAAACACATAACAGAGCGCACCTTCAAGGGGCCTCCCTTCGGCTGGGGCGAAATAGACTTCGTGAAACGCGACGATCTCGACAAGGACAGGCATCTCCACGACGGCTGCCTCACCGTCCTTTGTGACGTCACCGTCACGCAGCACTACGCGGACGACCATGTCGAGGTTGCCGCACCAGCAGCGCCGCCGTTCGACCTGCGCGGGCAACTCGCAGAAGCCATGTGGAACATCAAGAAAGTAGATGTCCAGATCGAGGTCGGCGGGGAGACGTTTCCCGCGCACCGGTGGGTGCTTGAGGCCCAATCGCCCGTCTTCAAGACGGAACTGTCGCTCGCCTCGACCGCCGACATGACCACCAAGCTACGCATCGATGACATGGACGCCGAGGTGTTCAAGGCTCTGCTCCGGTTCATGTACACGGACTCGCCTCCGGAGACGAGCCAGCTCCAGGAGGCGGCGATGGCGGAGAAGATTCTTGTCTCCGCGGACAGGTATAAGCTGGACAAGCTGAAACTCATCTGCGAGAAGGCGCTGTGTCAGCACATCGACATGACCTCTCTGGCTGCCACTCTAGCGTTGGCCGAGCGGCACCGTTGCTCCGTGCTGACCGCGGCGTGTATCAAGTTCCTCTCTTCCCCTGGTAATCTCGAAGCGTTCATCGCGGCGGATGGGATCAAACAGCTAAAGGAACGTTGCCCCTCTGCTCTGTTGGATCTCGCGGTGAAGAACTGAAGATATATCATGGCGCTACAGAAGCATTATGGACGGCATCGTGTAAAAGGCTGCTAGATGGATAATTACAGTAGTTTGTCGTCAACTCCCATAGTATTACTAATAAGCAGGATTCTAGTGCTAGAGATATTATAACACATGTGTGCATTGGTTTGATGAAATATCGTCGATTAGTTTGTCTCCAACAAATAGAGGACTTGATTCAGTATTTTTCTTTTTTTGGAATATGAATGGAAGACTACAGCATTACCTCTAGAAGATGCATATAGTTGCAGCATTTGATTCTAGCCCTGCTTCAAGAAGAACTCGGAAGAAAAAAAACAGACAAACAGTAAATTGTTTTCTTTTTTTCGACAAAGAGTATATATTAATATCAGAGATACCAATTACACACAGTCTCTGCAACAACGCACTGCCCTAGCGACATTACGGATGCACACAGCCAAAAAAAAAAAGAATTACCAAAAAGAAAAGCCCCGCTACAGTGATCTAATCCTTTAAACAACAGCACTAACCCCACCATGATAGCACCAGAAGTTCAGCTTCTCCAAAAGCGACGCCTCCAAGAAGGTAACAAGTGCACCGCGGCTGCCGTCGCCCGATCATAGATCTTAGGTTTTCACCCTGAAGAAAATCCTCACTCTCCAAACAATCCCTTCAACAAGAACATTGCCAGGCACAACCAATTAAGGACAGACCTTGGATTTTCACCATGAAAGGTAAGATTTTGAACTTCTCCTGTGCAGTCGCCCCCACTCGCATGCCGCTGCTCCAAAGACACCGATCATGAAGCCAATTCCTCCTCGCCACCTAGACTCGAGCCACCATTGCAAGACCACAGATCTCGGCTTCCATGTCATTCTCCAGCCAGGACCACGGAATGAAAACGTGCTCCATGATAATAACCGCCAGCCAAGCTTCGAAACGCTCCCTCTGAAACCAAACGGCCAGAGTAAAAACATGGGTGCGCTCGACCGAATTCCACCCGATCTGGCAACCTCCAGGATTGAATCGCCCAATGGAGCGCCGGCGGAGCCTTTCGGAACACAACACATCCGCTGGATCGATGAGGTCAGGCACCGGCAGATCTGCATCTTGGCGCGAGAAGAAATCTAAGGACCACCACCATTATTCGCAAGACTAGCAGGTCCCCACACTGCTGGTCGTCTCCAAAGCTGAGAAGGCGGAAGAGGAACAAGGGGATCCGAGGCACGAGCACCGGCCTAACCCCACGATTACCAGATCGGGCCGCAGCCTCCACCGGATCTCGCAGGTCAGGGCACCTCCATGGGCGCCACACCCCTCCTCCTCAACGCCTCCTGCCGGAGAACCTCAGGCGCCGGCCATGAAGAGCCCCACCGCCCTGCGCCCCGGATCGACCTCCCACCTCCTCCCGTGAGGAGCCGCCGGGAAACGCCTCCCCTGCCCACGCCATCAGTCGAGGGGATGGGCGCCGCCACCGTCGCCTGGGAGGGCAGCAGCGGCGGCCAGGATGGCGGCGTACGGCGGCCGGCGGTGGTGGACTAGGGTTCCCCCGGAGTCACTCGGGAGAGGAGCGACTCGGGAGGGGTCGCGACTCTAAGTAAATTGTTTTCTTAGGGAAATAGGTCCGACTTTGTTGAACATTCTTAGTGTTTAGGCGTAAAAATGAACTATCCTTCGGTGTATTGTGCTCATATGTGTTGAATAAGCGATTCTCATGGTGAAAGTTAACAACATCAAAGGATCGGATCCTTCTCCTGGGTAATTTTACTACACGATTCTAGCACCAGATGTATCTTAAATATGTTCAGCTTATGAAATCACCGTATAAAAATGGAAAATGAAAGTTGTTTGTGAATATGAGATTAATGTGCTTGAGCCAACTCCAGACAGCACTTGCAGAATAAGACACTAGGGTCACACTTCCAAGGCTCTAATAGGGCAGGCAGCCAACAAAATTGCTACGCAATGTATTGTACCAAAAACTCCTTTTGAGGGGGCGTTTGGATACTCGCAAGCCCGTTTCTCACACCTATATAGAATTTGGCACGTTTGATTTCCATGCTTGCATCGATTTGAAAGAGGAAATAGAGAGAATGATTGCCCAGAATCGTGGTTTCCTTGTTATCTCTTATGTAGGAAACACTAGTGGAAAACAGGGCTTCCGTGGGAGCCTTTTGTCGCGGGCGCGCCTGCACCCGCGACAAATGGCCTGGCCACGTCGCCCCGAAACCATGTGGAGCCGTCAGGGCCTTTTGTCGCGGCCTTTTGTCGCGGGCTGTATTACGACCCGCGACAAAAGGGGTCCGAGGGCTGGCGCCTCCGACGGCACCCCTTTTGTCGCGGGTCGTAATACGGACCGCGACAATAGGGCCATGCCTATATATAGAAGCAGCCACCCCCCCCACCTCATATTTTCCTTGGTGGTGAAGGTGGAGGTGTATGCTAGCTCATTTTTTCTACATGTGCACAAGAGGTGTTTGATGGAATGCTTGTGAGAGGGATGCCACTTGGTTTTATTTGATAAGATTTCTCCTCTTTTTGATCCTAAAAGGTTAGCAACTATTTTCTCGACTATATATATATGCATAGTCCGTACAATACTAATTTTAGCAAGGTGATTGCATCTGATACATATATAATTGTACTTATGATGCAGATGAGTCATCCATGGATGTACGGTAACCGATGTGCTCCCGCTTTCAGAGAGGGCGTGAATTCTTTCTTGCTTGTGGCCGAGGCCAACAAGTCGAAGCAAGGTTTTATGTGCTGTCCATGTCTAAAATGTAAGAACGAGAAGGATTACTCTTGCTCAAGAGACATTAAGAGCCACCTGCTTCGGTTTGGATTCATGTCCAGCTATAATGTTTGGACCAAGCACGGAGAAGAAGGGGTTATGATGGAAGACGGCGATGAGGAAGAAGATAATGATGACCAGTACCGATCTATGTTCTCTCGAATGCTTTGATACCGCAATGGACGACAATGAAGAAGAAGGAGGTGAAGAACGGGCATCGGATGATCCTGTTGACGATGATCTTCGTCGGGCCATTTCTGATGCAAGAAGAGACTCGTGGCACGGATAAGGAGAGGTTGCGGTTCGACAAGATGTTAGAGGACCACCACAAATTGTTGTACCCAGGTTGTGAAGATGGGCATAGAAAGCTGGGTAGCATATTGGAATTGCTGAAATGGAAGGCAGAGGTCGGTGTGATCGACTCGGGATTTGAGAAATTGATGATAATATTAAAGAAGCTGTTTCCAAGAAATAATGAGTTGCCCGTCGGTACATATGAAGCAAAGAAGCTTATCTCGCCCTCTAGGATTAGATGTGCAGAAGATACATGCATGCATTAATGACTCGTATCCTCTATCGCGGTGAGAAGTACGAGAATTTGAATAAATGTCCGATATGTGGTGCATTGCGGTATAAGATCGGAAAAGATGACCCCGGTGATGTTGAGGGCGAGCCACCCGGAAGAGGGTTCTCGCGAAGGTGATGTGGTATGCTCCAATAATACCACGGTTGAAACGTTTGTTCGGAAACAAAGAGCATGCCCAGTTGTTGCGATGGCACATGGAAGAACGTAAGAAAGACGCGATGTTGAGGCACCCCGCTGATGGTCGGCAGTGGAGAAACATCGGGAGAGAGTTGCGCCTCGAACTACCCCTGCCCGCCCGGCTACCGCGTCCCGACCGGCTGGTTGCTGAGCGTCGGAGGCGTACCGGTCCCTCCTATCCCTGTAGGTGTGCCATGCGAGATGGCCATCACGAACCACTACTATTTCGAGCTCACGCCCGAGCAGCGGAGGAATCCCCGATGGCATCCCGACT
>NC_061508.1:336297419-336336210 GCF_022539505.1 Lolium rigidum
GGGAGTCGAGGGACGAGGAGATCATCGAATCATTGCTCACAAACCCTAGTTTTCATAATCGTCGAGTACTTTTCGGCTGAAACCTTCGAGATCTACTTGCCCTCTACTTCTAACTAAACCCTAGCCTATAACCCGTAGGCATTGACAAGTTAATCCCTTGTCAATAAGTCTTGCATAAGACTTAACTCATAAAGCAATAGATTCAAAGTAAAAGGCATTGAAGCAACACAAAGGATGATATAAGTTTCAGCGGATGCTTTCAACTTCAACATGTATATCTCATGGATAATTGTCAACACAAAGTAATATAACAAGTGCAATAGGTAAACATGTAAGAATCAATGCACACAGTTGATACAAGTGTTTGCTTCTAAGATAGAAAGAATAGGTAAACTGACTCAACAATAAAGTAGAAGAATGGCCCTTCGCAGAGGGAAGCATGGATTACTATATTTGTGCTAGAGCTTTTCATTTTGAAAACAATAAACAATTTTGTCAACGGTAGTAATAAATCACATGTGTTATGTATAATATATCCTATAAGTTGCAAGCCTCATGCATAGTATACCAATACTGCCCGCACCTTGTCCTAATTAGCTTGGATTAACATGGATTATCATTGCATAGCATATGTTTCAACCAAGTGTCACAAAGGGGTACCTCTATGCCGCCTGTACAAAGGTCTAAGGAGAAAGTTCGCATTGGATTTCTTGCTTTTGATTATTCTCAACTTAGACATCCATACCGGGACAACATAGACAACGAGATAATGGACTCCTCTTTAATGCATAAGCATTCAACAACAGATTAATATTCTCATAAGAGATTGAGGATTGTTGTCCAAACTGAAACTTCCACCATGATTCATGGCTTTAGTTAGCGGCCCAATGTTCTTCTCTAACAATATGCATACTCAAACCATTTGATCATGAAAATCGCCCTTACTTCAGACAAGACGAACATGCATAGCAACTCACATGGTATTCAACAAAGGTATAATAGTTGGTGGCGTCCCCAGAAGCATGGTTACTGCTCAACAAGCAACTTATAAGAAATAAGATACATAGCTACATATTCTTCACCACAATAGTTTTTAAGCTATTTTCCCATGAGCTATATATTGCAAAGACAAAGAATAGAATTTTAAAGGTAGCACTCAAGTAATTTACTTTGGAATGGCGGAGAAATACCATGTAGTAGGTAGGTATGGTGGACACAAATGGCATAGTTTTTGGCTCATGGATTTGGATGCACGAGAAGTAATCCCTCTCAATACAAGGCTTAGGCTAGCAAGGTTGTTTGAAGCAAACTCAAGTATAAACCGGTACAGAAAAACTTACATAAGAACATATTGCAAGCATTATAAGACTCTACATTGTCTCCTTGTTGTTCAAACACCTTAACAAGAAAATATCTAGACTCTAGAGCGACCAATCATGCAAACCAAATTTGAACAAGCTTTATGTAGTTCTTCATTAATAGGTGCAAAGTACATGATGCAAGAGCTTAAACATGATCTATTTGAGCACAACAATTGCCAAGTATCAAATTATTCAAGACATTATACCAATTACCACATGAAGCATTTTCTGTTTCCAACCATATAACGATGAACGAAGCAGTTTCAACCTTCGCCATGAACATTAAAAGTAAAGCTAAGAACACATGTGTTCATATGCAACAGCGGAGCGTGTCTCTCTCCCACACAAAGAATGGTAGGATCCGATTTTATTCAAACAAAAACAAAAATAAAAACATACATACGCTCCAAGTAAAGCACATAAGATGTGACGGAATAAAAATATAGTTTCACTAGAGGTGACCTGATAAGTTGTCGATGAAGAAGGGATGCCTTGGGCATCCCCAAGCTTAGAGGCTTGAGTCTTCTTAACATATGCAGGGGTGAACCACGGGGGCATCCCCAAGCTTAGACTTTTCACTCTTCTTGATCATATTGTATCATCCTCCTCTCTTGACCCTTGAAAACTTCCTCCACACCAAACTCGAAACAAACTCATTAGAGGGTTAGTGCATAATCAAAAATTCACATATTCAGAGGTGACATAATCACTCTTAACACTTCTGGACATTGCACAAGGCTACTGAAAGTTAATGGAACAATGAAATCCATCAAACATAGCAAAACAGGCAATGCGAAATAAAAGGCAGAATCTGTCAAAACAGAACAGTCCGTAAAGACGAATTTTTCTGGGGCACTTAACTTGCTCAGATGAAAAAGCTCAAATTGAATGAAAGTTGCGTTCATATCTGAGGATCACGCACGTAAATTGGCAGATTTTTCTGGGTTACCTACAGACGGGGCTGCTCAATTTCGTGACAGCAAGAAATTTGTTTCTGCGCAGTAATCCAAATCTAGTATCAACCCTACTATCAAAGACTTTACTTGGCACAACAATGCAATAAAATAAAGATAAAGAGAGGTTGCTACAGTAGTAACAACTTCCAAGACTCAAATATAAAACAAAAGTGCAGAAGTAAAATAATGGGTTGTCTCCCATAAGCGCTTTTCTTTAACGCCTTTCAGCTAGGCGCAGAAAGTGTGAATCAAGTATTATCGAGAGATGAAGCATTAATAGAGGGGTTTGGAGTTTTATCAACTATACATTATATCTTATCTATGTAAGTTTCAGAGGCCCCTTTTTCATTATTCTTAGGCTTGCTATTCTCATCAAACAAATTTTTAGGAACAAGCCAAGCATAGTTATTTTCTAGAGCTTCATGCATTCCTAGGAGCTTACTAGGTATCGGTACTTTAATCTCCCCACCATCATTGACATTATTAGTGTACTTTATTCTATCCATGTCCATCTTTTCAAGTGTTCTTGCAAAATCTGTGAAAAGACCAAGCCTCTTATGCTTAATAAATTTTTTTCTAGCTTCTTTAGCTATATCACCAAATTCTCTAAGAAGGACATCTAAAACAAAATTTCTCTTTTCTCCCATTTCCATATCTGAGAGTGTAAGAAACATATGTTGAATTATAGGATTGAGATTAACAAATCTATTTTCCAACATTTGTATTAAACAGGCAGTAGCACTTTCATAAGTAGGAGCAACTTTTACCAAGGGTGTATCTTCAAAATCTTCATCTATACTAACATGGGTGAAAAATGCTTCTATATTATCTCTTCCAATGATAGACCCTCGTCCTACCGGTATGTCTTTCAGAGTGAACTTAGGAGGAAGCATGATGAAATAAACAAAAGGTAAATAAAGTAAATGCAAGTAACTAATTTTTTTGTGTTTTTAATATAGAGATCAAGACAGTAAATAAAGTAATGCAAGTAACTAATTTTTTTGAATTTTTGATATAGAGAACAAACAAAGCAGTAAATAAAATAAAGTAAAGCAAGACAAAAACAAAGTAAAGAGATTGGATGTGGGAGACTCCCCTTGCAGCGTGTCTTGATCTCCCCGGCAACGGTGCCAGAAAAAGAGCTTGATACGCGTGAAGCACACGTCCGTTGGGAACCCCAACAGGAAGGTGTGATGCGTACAGCAGCAAGTTTTCCCTCAGTAAGAAACCAAGGTTATCGAACTAGTAGGAGTCAAGGATCACGTGAAGGTCGTTGGTGACGGAGTGTAGTGCGGCGCAACACCAGGGATTCCGGCGCCAACGTGGAACATGCACAACACAATCAAAGTACTTTGCCCCAACGTAACGGTGAGGTTGTCAATCTCACCGGCTTGTCTGTAAACAAAGGATTAAATGTATAGTGTGGAAGATGATGTTTGTTTGCGAAGAACAGTAAAGAACAGAGTTTGCGATAGATTGTATTTCGGATGTAAAAGAATGGACCGGGGTCCACAGTTCACTAGTGGTGTCTCTCCGATAAGATAAATAGCATGTTGGGTGAACAAATTACAGTTGGGCAATTGACAAATAGAGAGGACATAACAATGCACATACATATCACAATGACTACAATGAGATTTAATCAGGGCATTACGAAAAAGTACATAGACCGCTATCCAGCATGCATCTATGCCTAAAAAGTCCACCTTTGGTTAGCATCCGCACCCCTTCCAGTATCAAGTTGCAAACAACAGACGATTGCATTAAGTATGGTACGTAATGTAATCAACACAAATATCCTTAGACAAAGCATTGATGTTTTATCCCTAGTGGCAACAGCACATCCACAACCTTAGAACTTTCTATCACTGTCCCAGATTCAATGGAGACATGAACCCACTATCGAGCATAAATACTCCCTCTTGGTGTTACAAGTATCAACTTGGCCAGAGCCTCTACTAGCAACGAAGAGCATGCAAGAACATAAACAACACATATATGATAGATTGATAATCAACTTGACATAGTATTCCATATTCATCGGATCCAACCAAACACAACATGTAGCATTACAAATAGATGATCTTGATCATGATAGGCAGCTCACAAGATCTAACATGATAGCACAATGAGGAGAAGACAACCATCTAGCTACTGCTATGGACCCATAGTCCAGGGGTGAACTACTCACACATCAATCCGGAGGCGATCATGGTGATGAAGAGTCCTCCGGGAGATGATTCCCCTCTCCGGCAAGGTGCCGGAGGCGATCTCCTGAATCCCCCGAGATGGGATTGGCGGCGGCAGCGTCTCTGGAAGGTTTTCCGTATCGTGGCTCTCGGTACAGGGGTTTTCGCGACAAAGGCTATAAGTAGGCGGAAGGGCAGAATCGGAGGGCTGACGAGGGGCCCACCCCATAGGGCGGCGCGGGCCCCACCCAGGCCGCGCGGCCATGTGGTGTCGGCGCCTCGTCGCCCCACTTCGTAACCCCTTCGGTCTTCTGGAAGATCCGTGGAAAAATAAGACCCTGGGCGTTGATTTCGTCCAATTCCGAGAATATTTCCTTTGTAGGATTTCTAAAACCAAAAACAGCAGAAAACAGCAACTGGCTCTTCGGCATCTCGTCAATAGGTTAATGCCGGAAAATGCATAATAATGACATAAAGTGTGTATAAAACATGTGAGTATCATCATAAAAGTAGCATGGAACATAAGAAATTATAGATACGTTTGAGACGTATCATCAGGCGACGAGGAGATTTCGCCGCCACGCTTCATCAACACTATGGCAAGCGAAAAACTCGCCAAGATCTTCGGCGAAATGTCCTTCGAGTCGTCTGCGGACTCTGATATAAGCAGCGACTCAGACAGCATCGACAGCTTCAACCTCATCGACAGATCCATTGCCGTTGGAGAGGTCTTCGCCGATCTATATGACGGTGTCACCAATCCCGACAAATATCAAAGCTCAAAATATCATCAAATCTATGCAATTGGAGATACAAGTCGTCCATAGGAGGAGACATCAGAGAACTTCGACAACGCGGGAAATCCGTACGTCGATCCTGCAGATCTCACGCGAGGGTTGGGGACCAAATATATTGGACCTGGAACACGAGAGATGGTGCAATTTCCGCAGGCAGTATGGGATAGAGTTGCAAGAGCTATTGATGGCACAGAGCCAATGACCGTAACGGTGACACCTGAAGAGCTACAAGCATACCAATATAGACTTGCTCGTACTAGATGAGAGCTCGAAAAACAAAAAATTGAGCTAGATAGGAGGCAAGCTGCGGCTTCCGCGTCAAGCAGGCGAAGGGCGGAGTTGAGCCGACAATCGGGTACTTCGGGAGATAGTCACAGAGCAGCTCGAAACAGAGCAAGATCTCGGCTGCAAAATATACCTGAGGCTGATAGAGAGAATTTAGTTCAAAACCTCGACATGTCTTTTATGTCAATCGACACGAGGGGGAATATTATTCCCAAAACACCAGAAGCTGGATACATGGCGACGCAAGCTTTCATCCTCGCATCCAGGCCACCTCCTGGAGATCCAAGAGAGGCGTTGTATAACATGGCCATGGCAGGAGTTGGAGCCATGGGAACAGCATTTGCAACCACACCTCCTGAAGGATCAGCAAGGCAAAATAGTCCGCGACCTACTACAGCAGTGCAGGATCCCGCGAGAACGAGTGGGGCAAGAGATGCAGCTACACAGGCAAGGGTGGATAGAGCGCGACAAGACAGAAGGGAACTTCGGCATTCACCAGAAGCTGATGAAGAAGATATGTGCGGACTCCCGTGTTTTACGAGACGACTCCGAAAAACTCGGGTCCCGTCAGGATTTAAGCTGCCTGATAATTTCAAAAAATTCGATGGCTTACAAGATCCTGAGGACTGGCTAGTTGATTATCTCGAGACGGTGAAGCTGATAGGTGGAACCAGGGCAACAGCCATGCAGAGCATCCAAGTACACCTGAGTGGAGCCGCACGATCGTGGATAAAGAAGTTGCCTGAAGGATCTATCGACAGCTGGGAAAGCTTGGAGGATATATTCGTGAAAAATTTCCGATCCACGTGCAAGAAGCCAGCATCATTGGAGGAGTTAAGGGCTTGCAGACAGAAGTACGACGAATCAATGAGAAAGTATATCCAGAGGTAGAGCATAATCAAAAATTCGGCAGAGAACATATCTGACGAGAGAGCAATAGATGCGTTTGTCGCTGGTATTCGAAGGAGAGACTTTGTCGAGGATTTGGGAAGGACCAACCCAAATACAATATCAGCATTGATGGAGATAGCGAATCGGTGGGCAGATGGAGAAGATGCTGTTCACAACAAAAGGCATAGGTCGCCTGAGGAGGACCGCAGCCGAAACTTTCAAAATAGGCGACGATTTCCTCGACAGTTTTCAAATTATGATGCTCCTGATCAAATATCGGCTGGGTTTGGAGGAAATAGCAGTGGAAACAATCGAGATGATTATCAGAAAAGTGGTGAGAAGCGTAGCGACTACAAGGACGGCTCCCGTCCCAACAGTCAAATAGCGGTCCAAGGTTCCAAATGCCATATATATATCTCCCGAAGATATGATGAACAGACCATGCCAAATGCACTTTTATCTCGACAACAATGGGAAGAGGCAGTCAGGACACCTACAGAAGGACCGTCGAACTTTCCAGGCGTTGAACAGATAAGCAGGGCACGCTAACGCGCAGGCAGCACAGCGAAACCCCCAAGGGCCAAGGAGTGAGATCCACCTTCCACCGCATCCCGCGATTACGGATGCAAATCGACAACATCTGCAGATAGCGGCGGCTCCAAACCCACCTCCTTATATCGACACCAATGGCGCGGTCTCGATGATTCAGAAAGCTAGGCCATCTAACAGGGCTCAGAAAGTAATCTCGCGTCAAGTGTTCATGGCAGAGAAGATGCCTCCACCAACAATTGAGTACCTAAATTGGTCGGGACAGGACATTGGCTTCACAATAGCGGAAACCCGCGGCAAGTTCCTCGACCAGGGCAATCAGCACTTATTTTACCAGCGGTGATCGCAGGATTCAACGTTTCTCGAGTATTCATAGATGGAGGCAGCAATCTAAACCTTATGTATGCAGACACATTAAGGAAGATGTACATATCCCTGGCGAACTTAAAACCAACTGACACACGTTTCCATGGTATCTTGTAATTCTACGGGTTGAACTCAGAGAGTCTCCCGAAATCTGTAATCTTGTGTAACACGGTACCCTCGGCTCCGCCTCCTATATAAGGGGGGGTCGAGGGACAAAGAAATCATCGAATCCATTGCCAACATAACCCTAGTTTCTTAATCGTCGAGTACTTTTCGGCTGAAACCCTCGAGATCTACTTGCCTCTACTTCCAACTAAACCCTAGTCTACAATCCGTAGGCATTGATAAGTTAATCCCTTGTCACCCACCGATCAATGTGCTACTTCCGGTGCCTCCTCCTTTAAGCAGTGGCATCATTGACTTCATCATGTTTGTCATTCTCGTTTGTCGTCTTCAGTTCATCAAGGTCTTCTAGGGGCATGTCTCAGGAGATATCTCGTTATAGTGTCAGGGTTATAGACTTGGCAAACATGGTCGTCGACGTCTTCTGAGTCATTGTCGTCCTTTAGACTTGGCAAACACGCTTTCTTCACTTTGAAGGAGGGCCACTACTAGCATGTTATATTTATCGATGAATTCTATCGCTAAAATTAGCTTTTATATGACACTAGTAGGAAAAGCCTCATATGTGGCGCACGAAAAAATGATTCTATGGCGCACGGGGGGAGCGCCACAGAAACTTCGCCACAAAAATAATGTTTCTGTGGCGCACATGTACATGCGCCACAGAATTAAGGTTTCTGTGGCGCACGAGGTCTTAGGTGCGCCACAGAAAAAGGTGCGCCACAGAATTGATTTTTAGTGCGCCACAAAATTTGCTCGTATTATACACGATTTTGTGCTGCCTGCTATACACATACAGATTATATACAACAATATATAGCAACATACAGAAATATGCAGATATAATATAAATAGCATGTACATTCCACAGATATAATATAGACATCATCATCACATTACTTAGAGCCCGATCGAGATACATATATAGTGGCAAGTGTCAAATATTTTACATACAACTCTTAATTCATGCAAATTTTACAAGGCAACAATGTCTAAGAGTGTGGCGACAAACAAGGTGAACAAATCAGTTTTTCCGCATTCTTTGAATCAAGAGGTTCCCTCTCATTTTCAGCAGATTTCGTTTGATACACAGGGAGGTTGTACCCCTGGTGAGTTTTCGGTTCCTATGAATGATAATAGGCCGATGGTTCCACTTGCTTCTCTTAAACAAATTGTCGATTTTGGGGGCATCCAAGAGGAAACTATGCATAGTGTGCGGTTGAGTGGAAGGCTGCGCGCTCAGCCAAATTATGATGCTACTCAAATGGAGAGGGCACATATGTTACTTCAGAAGCGCGATGAATTTCCTATCATAGGTACGTCTAACTCACAACCGACCTCGTTCACTTCATTTAGTGAGGATCAGATTTTTGAGCATTTTTGTTCTTTGGGTGTTTCGTTGGGTGATTCACTTTCCGAAAAATTTGATTCGGTTAAGATTATGAAAGACATCGAATTAAGTCGTATGTTGACAATTTTGGGGAAGAGTGATAAAACAACTATCAGTACTGATTTTGATTCATCTTATTTGATTGTATCTCATGCTTCTAATCTATGTGAGGATTTGTAAAACGAAGAGGTTTCAGAAGGGGATGAGTTAAATAAGGCTACTCCTATCATTATCAAGGATAAGAAAAGACGTAAAAAATCATATGATAAGAAGAATATTAGGAGGAGTAACCGTATTCGTGTTAAAACTTCCAAATCATAATGCATAATTTGGAAGGTATTACCTGGAACAGTGAAGGTTTCAAAGATCCTGGAAAACATCTTTTTGTTAAGGAATCCATTAGGGAGTATGACCTGGATTTTTTTGCGCTTTTGGAGACAGGCCGGTCACATTTTCCTATATATTTTCTTAGAGATTTGTCGGCTGGGAAAGATTTGCTTGGTTTTGATTACCACCGCAGGGACGATCGGGGGGAATTTTGGTAGGAATTAATACGGCTACTTTAAAAGTGAATAGAGTTGATAGTGGTGATTTCTGTGTTAAGTTGGCTGTTAAATCAAGGATAGATGGGTTTGAATGGTTGCTTGTGCCTGTGTATGGGGCGGCGCAAGATAAATTCAAACATGATTTTGTTTCGGAATTAGTGAGGATGTGTGATTCAGAAACATTACCAATGTTGCTAGCAGGAGATTTTAATATACTAAGAAGACCAGGGGAGAAAAGTAATGATAATTTTAAGGGATTTCTATTTTCGTGCACTCGGGTCCTTAGTTGTGCTCAGTTTTCCCCAGCTCCTTAGTTTTTCCTCAGTTTTCCCCAGGTCCTTGTTTGAAACGCGCAGAAGCAGCTCAGACGGCAGGATTCCCGTTTAGTTGACCGTTCCGTGACGTGTGGGGCCGCGTCGTGTGGGCCCGCGTCGCGTGGGGCTGGTAGAAAGGGACCGTGTGGGACAGGACGAGATAGCGTTTGGTTGCACGTGAGCAGGAGCTGGGTTTTGTCTCTCTCGGCCCAAATTGGCATTTTCCCTTTTAAGAGTACCTTTTCTGCCTCCTTCTCTCTGCCTTTTTTCACCTAATTAGTATCAAATCTAGAGAAGCTTGCATTTCTGTCTTTCTTCAATTATTATTTGTGCCTTTTGGCCCTCGTTGTTTGCCCAATATGGCAGCAAATCTAGTAGGGAGCCCAATCTAGTACTCCATCTGGTCCATATGTATGTAGTTAAATCTAGAAGCAAATCTACAAGGAATGTACGATAAATTGACAAGGTCATATAGATAGATAATAGGGATCCCTCCCTAGATAATAAGCTGCATTCAGCAGCCAAACATAGTAGGGTTCAAGGTTCTTCACAGCACCATCATACTAACAACATAACAACGAGGGATCCCTAGCTAACAACAAAGGGATCCCAACAACAAAATGGAGGAGGCAGCAGCAGCACACGTCCAGGACTCCGCCTACCCCATCCGCCTCTGCCTCCACTTGTTGCTCCCCTTGGGAGCCTTGGGCTTGAGCGGAGGCATGCGCCCGGCGGAGATCTCCACCCGCTGGATGCTGCGGAGGTGCATGCCGAGCGCCATGTGCTTGGCGCGGAAGGAGTGGGGGTTCACCGACGCGCCGACCTTGGGGTTGGTGTTGCCGATGTTCTCGGCATGCGTGAGGACGCAGTTGAAGTCAGTGCTGCCGAGCCTCCTAGTGCAGAAGGGGCACCTGTAGACACCCTTGGCGAAGTAGGAGACGTACTTGGCCGACCTGCAGCCTCCGCAGCACCTGGCGAGTCTTGATGTCATGGTGCTCGTCGTCGCTGCCGACGTCGCTGCCAGACAGCTGATCCATATCAAACAGGAACTATTAGTGAATGAGTTGCAACGATGACTAACGTGCATGATAACAAAGTTAGGAAAAACAGAGGCAGCCTAAGTTAGAGTGGACACGATTATATGTCTACAGGGACGGTGTAAGCGAACCAAAGCTCATGCACAACAGATTTGTACACAGAAATGGTTCGCTGAACCCTCCCTGTAAAAATCTGTGCCCACCGATTCATCATAGGCAAAGAAACAGATTCCAGATCTGAACTTGAACACAGTCCAGATTATTTGCAAAATTAAACGATTGATATCTTTTGATTCGTGCATAAAATAACTGATTGAGATCCTATGATTACTTGCATAAATTAACTGACTGAGATCCCATTATTACTTGCATAAATTAACCGAATGGCCGAACCCCAAATCTTAAACGAAATCAAGGAGGGATCAAAGCAAAATGGAATAAAATCAGCGCAAATATTAGCCCATGGGTCCCCCACAGATCCATCTACACCAGCAAAAATAGGGTTCAAAAAGGAATGGGGAACAAAAAAGGAAGCAAACCGTAGTTACCTCGTTCCATGGGTCCTCCATGGAGGTGTCGTAGGGGTTCGGGGGCGGGACGTATGGCACCACCTTGTAGGGGTCCCATCCCGGCGGGATCTGAGCGCCACCGGCGGCAGCAGCCTCCGATGCACCGGCGGAGGAGGCGGCGACGTCCGTTGAGGGGACGGCGTCGATGAGGGAGGCGTCGCGCTTGGAGCCGACGGCACCGTGGACGATGGGATTGGCATTCTCCTTGTCCATCTCGCCGGCAGAGGAGAGGGAGAGGGAGAGGGAGAGGGTTTTTTGCTTTGGAGAAGATGATGGGACGTGAGAGAGGCGGCGTTGCGTAGGCGAGTGAGAGTGACAGAGATAGTGGGAGGAGGCTTCTATAAAGGCAAGGGGTGGTTAATGCGACCCGCGTCCTACGCGTCCACCGCTGCACGTCTGCACGTCTTGGACTTCTGCAATGCGACACGCGTCCACGATTGCACGTCTTCGACTTCTGCACCGCAACCGGCGTCTACGCGTCAACAATTGCACGTCTTCCATATCTGCACCGCAACACGCGTCCTCGAGTCTAACCCTGGAAATTTAGATATACTCAGGTATAACCTCGAGTATTATACTAGCATTTTTGTGTGCTCGGTTTTCCCCTTGAGTGCTAATACTGGCTAGTGCAATATGCTCAGTTTTACCCTCAAGTAGCTGGTCAACAGACAGTCAACAAATGGGATTAACTAGTTAAATGAGTCATTTAATGTGCAAAAAATTCCGAAAAATAGTGGCACATACTCATGGAGTCTTTACCACAAATTGCCAGTTCTCAAAACATAGATAAGTCATAGATAAATCAAGTTTTACCACAAATTGCCACTTCTCAAAGGCCTTCTCAAATCACCTAGTAGCTATGAAGGTGCATGGTTTTCCACAATAAGCCCTTCCCAAAACAGCTTTCCCCAAAACATACTTTGTCTAAATGAGGTCACAATTCTCACACTCATGTATATTTGTATTGCAAATAGTTTGAGATAGGCCAAGATGGGTTTCATTGTACAAAACACGCATTTTCCATTTTTTAAATCCCATATTTGAATCCCTTAGTCTGTTTATTACATAGGTGCCCTTGGTTTCTTGATACTACTCAGTTTTGCCCTCTCCCTCCACAAATTCTCTCACACGTGCAACATTGCCCTGATTGGTCTAGCCCATGTCATGCGGATCGTGCCCGCCGACCGTTGATCGTATGATCTAACGGGCAGGATAACCCCTCTCTCTCTCTGTCGGCGGTTACCTTCCACTCTCTAAGTATGCTAAAGGGCGGTTTTCTGTATTCATTTTCACGCGCAAAAAATTATATACTCTTTTAGGCATTACTTTTCACGCAAAAAATGATAAACCATCACCGATTTGTTGTAGCCATTAATTTTCACGCAAAAAATGATAAACCATCACCGATTTGTTGTAGCCATTAATTTTCACGAAAAAAATGATAAATCATCACCGATTTGTTGTAGCCATTAATTTTCACGCAAAAAATGATAAACCATCACCGATTTGTTGTAGCCATTAATTTTCACGAAAAAATGATAAACCATCACCGATTTGTTGTATCCATTACTTTTCACGCAAAAAATGATAAACCATCACCGATTTCTTGTAGCCATTACTATTCACGGTAAAAATGATAAACGAACCAATCTATCTATCTCTGTATTTGAAGTTTGGAAGGGTTCACCATCTAGTTATGTTAACTTTCGAGGTTTTGACATGAAAACAAATGGGTATTATAAAGAGAAATAAAAGTTCAAAAAAATATAAAAATATAACAATCTACCTATCTTTGTATAGAAGATCGTCTGTATGATTTTTTTAGAAAAAAATCCCTTTTGAGAAGGTCGAAAAAACCTAACTTGTTACAAAATCTGGTTTCAGTGAGACCTAACCAAATTTGGCATACATTATGCCATATCTATAACAACAAGGAATATCTAAAAGGGAAAGTTTCACAAAATTTGAAATTTATGGCGAAAATGATGACATACATGATGCTGTTTTTCGAGGTTTTGACCTGAAAATCAATTGGTTATTATAAAGGGAAATAAAAAGTTCGAAAAATATAAAAATGAAACAATCTATCTATCTATGTATAGAAGATCAGCTGTATGAAATTTGAGGTTATTTAGAGAAAGTAGAATAAATCACCTTGTTAGAAAAGCTGGTTTCAGTGAGACGAAACGGCATGCGCTTAAGCAAAGTGATTTTTTCGAACATCTCCAAATGACCCCAAATGTGCCATACATGATGCCATACGTGTAACAACAAGGAACCCTATCTAAAAAGTGTCAAAAAAGTTTGTCCAACCGTATAGCTCTATCAAAAAGAACCTCACCATGGCGCTAGTATAATTTTGGGCTTAGTTACAAACTTTCGTTACCTAACCTTCAACACGAAACTTGTTTCAAATCACTTTTGGCGTACAAGAAACAAATCCCTCCTTGATTCGAGCACCACAGCCTCCAAACTTTGCCGATGCCGATATCGGCATGGTCAGAATGTCTATGCTCGCCGCCACTGCTAGGTCACCGTCGGGATGCACCCTCAATCCCGTCCCCTCATTCGATCACTGACACACCAGAGATACCGCCGAGGCCAATGCCGAACGTACATGCTGATGCCAATGCCGAACATGCATCCATGCCGATGTGGGCACGACCACGCCGCCCCGCTCTACTGGACGCCACAGACCACCGCGAGGTCTTTCCCTTCGCCACCACACTCTTCTAGCACCCATCTATACACTCTAGAAAGGAGAGACACTAGTTTTCTCTACATTGCTCGCGTTCGTGTCGGACACGGTCAGTCAAAGTTTTGAGGTAGTCGTCGATGTCGTCGACCATTTCTTCTCTTCTTTGCATGGTTAAACGCGTCTAGTTCATATCTATCTAATGCGTCCGGTCTCGCCTCATGCGGTTCTTTGTGGACGTCGATCTCATCTCGGCACCCCACAGGCCACCTCCTCCGTGCCATCGCTGTAGAGCTCCGTTTAAAAATCTATTCCTACCCGTGTATTGCCCCTTGTATCAGCGCCATGGCCCACTTGTCATTCGATATACCGAAGCCCCACTCGTGCGCGTTTTGGTCAGGGATACAGCGATGCTTACGGTCAAACAAAGATGGATGGTCTGACGTGTCTTTGCGGGCTCTACGTGGCCCCACTAGTCAGAAGATAATGGTCAACCGTCGGGCAACCGGCCGTTACAGCATCTGTGATGGTTTCAGACAAGGTCTGGGGGAAAACTGAGGAAAAACTAAGGAGCTGGGGAAAACTGAGCACAACTAAGGAACCGAGGGCACGAAAATAGAAATCCCTAATTTTAATCCTCGGTGGTCATTCGTTTTTAATGAAATAATTGAAAATCTTAATCTAAGAGAGATTGCATTATCGGGAAGACAGTTTACTTGGGCTAGTAGAAGAGAGAATCCTACTTATGAAAAATTGGATAGAGTCTTAGCCAGCGTTAAATGGGAGCAAAAATTCCCAATGGTTTCTGTCCGAGCCTTAACTCGGGCGGGTTCTGATCACACACCCTTACTTATTGATGCTGGAAGTCAAGCTCATGTTGGCAAAAAGTTTCTTTTTTCTTTCGAGCTCTCTTGGTTAGAGCAGGATGGTTTCTATCATATGATAGCGACAAAATGGGCTGCTGGACCTACTGGAAAGACTCCTATACAAACTTGGCAAAATAAGATTAGACACCTACGTCGTTTTTTACGTGGATGAGCTAAAAATTTGAGTGGAAAATATAAAAGAGAAAAGGAACGCCTGTTAGTTATTATTGATGCTTTGGATATTAAGGTTGAATCTTTACCCTTATCCCCTGATGAGCGTAATGATCTGAAAATGGCCAATGAAAAACTAAATAAGCTTTGGCGTGATGAAGAAATTAAATGGGCACAAAGGGCTAAGTTGAAATTTATTCAGGAAGGAGGAGATAATACTAAATATTTCCACCTAATAGCAAATGGGATACATCGGAAAAAGAAAATCTTTCAGCTAGAGCAAGAGGAGGGTATTATTGTGGGAGATGATAAACTTAAGGTTTACATAACTGAATACTATAAAAAATTGTTTGGTAGCCGAGAACCAAGTTCTGTCACTTTGGATGAGGGTAGAATAGACGATATTCCACAATTGTCGCCAACTGAGAATAATTGTTTAATTATGGACTACTCAATGGAGGAATTTCATAATTCTATATCTCAAATAGAGCATAACAAATCGTCTGGACCAGATGGATTTTCGGCTGAATTTTATCAGCATTTTTGGGAAGTCATTAAAACAGATCTGATGGCACTTTTTGAATGCTTTCAGAAAGGAGATTTGTTTTGGAGTTATTACCCTGCTTCCAAGAAAGGAAAATGCTACCCAAATTTAACAATATCGACCTATTTATTTACTGAATGTGAGTTTCAAATTTTTCACTAAGGTGGCGACGAATCGAATATCGGAAGTAGCTCAGAAAGTAATTAGACCGACACAGACATCGTTCATATCACGAAGACATATTCTTGAGGGCGTGGTGGTCCTTCATGAGACGTTACATGAATTACATAGGAAAAATCTTGATGGAGTTATTTTCAAAATTGATTTCGAGAATGTGTATGATAAGGTAAAATGGCGTTTTTTACAACAAATTCTTTGCATGAAGGGGTTCAATCATATTTGGTGTGAGAGGATTAAACACTATGTGCAAGGCGGGAGTGTAGGAATTCGAGTTAATGACGATATTGGCCATTATTTTCAAACTAGGAAAGGTTTGCGCCAAGGTGACCCGTTGTCCCCGATATTATTCAATATTATTGCTTATATGTTGGCTATTCTTATTGCTCGGGCTAAGGATGACGGGAAAGTTGGAAGTTTATTACCTCATTTGATTGATGGAGGTATCTCGATTTTGCAATATGCGGATGATACAATTTTATTTATGGAGCATGATATAGCTATTCTCTCTATCTTTGAACAACTATCAGGGCTTAAAATTAATTTTTATAAGAGTGAAATTTTCTGTTTTGTTAAGGCTAAACATATGGAGCATCAATATAGAAATATTTTTGGGTTTGAAACTGGATCCTTGCCTTTTAGATACATGGGTATCCCTATACACCATAGGGCACTCCGAAATGCGGAGTGGAACCCTGTGGAGAACCGTTTTGCTTCTAAGCTAAGTTGTTGGCATGAAAAAATGTTTTTTTATGGGGATAGACTAGTTTTGGTTAATTCGGTTCTAACAAGCTTACCTATATTTATGCTATCCTTTCTGGAAATTCCAGTTGAGGTGAGGAAAAGGTTAGATTACTATCGGTCAATTTTTTTTTGGCAATCGGATGAGAATAAAAAGAAGTATCGTCTCTCTAGGTGGAATATTTTGTGTAGACCTAAAGATGAAGGGGGATTAGGAATTGAGGTACTTGAGTTAACGAACAAATGCTTGCTCAGTAAGTGGCTGTTTAAATTGCTCTCGGAGGAGGGTATGTGGCAGCAGCTGTTGCATAATAAGTATCTTAAGAATAAAACTCTTTCACAAGTTGAGGCGAAGCCCAATGATTCACAATTTTGGAAAGAACTTATGCATGTGAAGAATGAATTCTTTAACCGGGTTTTTTTTAAAGTGGGAAATGGATGACAGTTAGGTTCTGGGAAGAGTTTGGATGGGGGATGCTCCGTTGTGTCAACAATACCCAGCCTTATATAATATTGTTCAACATAAAAATGTCCTTGTCTCAACGGTCTTGGCAAATACGCCATTGAATATCTCATTTAGACGAGCTTTAAACAATAACAAATGGTTACAATGGCTAAATTTATGTCAACGGCTAATGACAATTACTTTGAGTACTAAATCTGATGTGTTTGTTTGGAAACTCACGGACTCTGGTCTATTTTCAGTTATGTCTATGTATCTTGATCTGATGAATGGACATACTATCTTTCTTCGTAAATATTTGTGGAAACTAAAGATACCCTTGAAAATAAAGATCTTTATGTGGTTCCTTAGTAATAAAGTGCTTCTTACTAAGGATAATCTAGCCAAAAGGAGGTGGAATGAGTGTCAAAAATGTTGTTTTTGTGATTCCGCTGAAACAGTTAACCATTTGTTTATTAATTTCCCTTTTGCAAAAATTATTTGGCGCATGGTTTATCTTACTTATAATATTCCTCCACCAACTAATGTTTGGTCCATTTGGAGGACTAGGAATGATATTATTTTTAACAAACAGAATGGAACTAATTTTTTGTAGGTTATGCGACGCGCTGCTAATTGGATTCAGCAATGGGTTTTCCTTCTCCCATTGGAACATTCAGAGGATATAGTTACTGGATGCAACCGGATGCTAGTGGTTGCTCAAGACTTCTTTTTCCGGGCTACTGGATGACGATACATTAATAGATTAGCAAATGGATAGGCTATCTTTATGTTGCATTTTTCTTTGGTTGATTCATGTGTCGACCTTAGCTTTTTTCTTGAGTGTAATTTTGAATTTTGTAAACTGATACGGAACGGTTTGGTTAAAGAAAGAAAGTCGTGTGCATCTATTGATGCAGAGGCTGGGGCGATGCTCTCATATTAAAAAAAAGGTCGATAATTGAACATTCTAGAATTTAATTAATCTATATACCAAATATTCTATAACGGTTGGTTGCGATTGACGTGCCAGAATCAAACTTTTGTCAACCATTTTTTTCCCAGCAAATGGACCTAGCGGACGTACAGAACACGTACTCAACGCTGTGCACGCGCGCGTCATGCGCGTGAGCGTGAGGGAGAAGAACTACAACCCAATGAAAAAAAGAGAGCTCCTATCATTTGGCGCCCTCTCTCTCTAGTCTCTCTACCCCTCATCTTTTTGTGAAGCCATCCACGTTTTCCCTTCTCCTTAACTGCTTCTCTCCTTCCTTCCTCCCTCCCTCCGCCTTTCACTCCCTCTCATCTTCCTTCTTCCATCACAGTGGTTGCAGTGCACACGCACGGACAAACAAACAAACTCCCGGCCGATCGCGTCACACTCACACCAAGTTAATTACCTAGCCGTGGGGGGAGGACAGCCGTTTCCGTGAACCACCGGAGATACTCTAGAATTCGGCCCCGTTTTCGTGGGATTTACGCAAGGTACGTTCAGCCGGCCGGAGCACCATGGATTTGGAGGGTGGTGTGCAGCCCAGGAGCAAGAAGAGTTCTTGGGTAACTATTTCTGATCGGCTGTTTCTAAAAAAATATATACCTGATCAACTGCACCCTTGAGAGTTCTTGGTTAGTATGTTGTTTCGTTTCTATTTGTGTGACTGGAGTTTGGTTTCCTATTGACTTGTGCATTCTCTTGGGGCTTTTTTCTTGCAATAGTACGGTGCATTTATTCTTTTTGTGTAACTTCTACATGAGGTTTGTGTCGAATTATGTTCTGGAGTATGTATGTTCAATCAATAAAAATATAATGGCATGTAGTTGAAGTTTTTAACCATATGTAGATTTGGGAAGGGTATATGTTATAGTTTGCACCATGGCTCCTCAAAAAAAAGTTTACTTCTCATCCAAAAGAAGAAAAAAAAAAGTTTGCATCATGGGTTCATGCATGGCTCCTCTCTCAGCTCTAAAGTTCCATGGTAAATTTGTTTCGATTTTGCACATGTTTCCTTGCAAAAACGCTCTGATTATTCACCGCTATACTGATCTTCTAGATATCTGCACTCTGAAGTCGGAACCCAGAAATGGATCTAATGGTGCCATTGATTTGTATGTAAATTTCAGCACTTTCTACGTGCTCTGGGGTCAACCTTGTTAACAGCTTAAACTCGCAGTCCATGTCCATTTTCTTGGAAGCATACGATCGCTCACGACAACCATAGGTCTTGTTTCACTGTCAGATCAAACCAGATCGCCATTTATGGTCAAAATGGACATATTTGTTTGGTATTTTAGCTCAGACTTACCTTTCTGCCTGTCCACTTTGAAGCTACGTTCCTACTACATGTTTAAAGCTTCTCTATACTACAACCTTTTTGCCCAATGGTGTTAATTCCAGCGTATGTCCTTACTTCATCTTCGTCGTAATTAGTCAAACACGTCACGTCTCTATCTGTCTCTGTCTGTGTTTACGCTAGGGATGGCAGAAAGGGACGCTTCTACTGGCATACCAGAGCTTCGGTGTAGTGTACGGCGACCTCTGCATATCTCCAGTGTACGTGTACAAGAACACATTTTCTGGGAAACTTCGTCTCCACGAGGAAGACGAAGAGATCCTCGGCGTGCTGTCCTTGGTCTTCTGGAGCCTCACCCTCATACCTCTCCTCAAGTACATCATCCTTGTCCTTGGAGCCGACGACAATGGAGAAGGTGATCCCAGAACCTAACATTCCTGTTGAATCATGTCGAGAGAGTTCTCTGTTCCATCATCTGAAAGAACTTAACGTGTGAAATTGCTAGTGACAGTTTACATTCTAGGTATTAATTAACGCGCATTTTGTTTTTTTAATGTCCAACAAAATATGTTGTGCAGGTGGGACGTTTGCATTGTACTCGCTGATGTGCAGGCGCTCCAGGATGGGCCTGCTGAACAGCTTGCACGCCGGCCATGGCTCCTTGTCGACGTACAACAAGGACGAGCCCTGCAAGGAGTCAAGGAGCAGCCTCATTATCAGGGGATTCTTCGAGAAACATTACTCGCTACGCGTCGTTGCTGCTGCTCTTCGTTCTCATGGGCACCAGTATGGTCATCGGAGACGGCGTCTTGACCCCGACAATGTCAGGTGATGATGAAACTTTGCTGATATCTTCTATGCTGCATTGTTCTTACTTGAAATTGTATTTTACAGAAGTTGTATGTCCTAGACTCCTAAGGCATAACTATGTTCCTGAAACTGAACTTTTGCTCATCGCATCTTCATGGTAACTGACAGGGTTACATGGTTTCCTGCAGTGTTGTCAGCTGTTTCTGGCCTCAGAATCAAGTTTCCAGAGCTACATGAAAGTAAGCAGCTGTTTAACTGAATTACGTTGTAAGGTTTACTCTTCCTATCAGCCAATTTTATCTACTCCCTTTTACAGTGTTGCCTTGCAATCATTCATCTGTATCACAAACTGCAATTGATCATCTCTCGTTGCACTTGTCATACAGATTACACCGTGCTAGTTGCATGCATCGTTCTAGTAGGACTTTTCGCGCTCCAGCACTATGGAACACACCGTGTCGGTTTCCTGTTTGCTCCGATTCTGATTTCCTGGCTCGCTTGCATTGGCGGCATTGGGATTTACAACATTTTGAAGTGGAACCCTAGTGTCGTCCGTGCTCTGTCCCCATATTACATATACAACTTCTTCAGGAAGGCTGGCAAGGATGGATGGAGCTCACTTGGAGGAATTGTTCTCTGCATTACAGGTTTAACACATTTTATCCTTTTCATACTAGGTGATCAGTCACTTGTTGTTACTGTATTAGGCTTGACTACAGCCATAAATTTTCAGGTGCTGAAGCAATGTTTGCTGATCTTGGGCATTTCTCAAAGCTTTCACTGAGGGTAAGTGATTCTTTCCCACCTATGGATATGTCATTTTTCATGAAGTATTGAAAATATCTTTACTGTGCTTTGTTTTATTGCTTTGCCATGGCAGCTTGGGTTCACAATTGTTGTGTATCCTTGTTTAGTTCTGGCTTACATGGGTGAGGCTGCTTATTTGTCTAAACACAGGGAGGATCTCCAAAGTAGCTTTTACAAAGCTCTTCCAGGTGAGGTGCCAATGTTTTGACTGATCCGAATTTTTTTTATTATCTTTATTTTTCTCAAAAATTTATATTGTGTTTTGATGCACAATTAGAATAATGCTTTATAATATCTATCTAACGATGCACCCACCATAATCTATTAAAATATTAAGACCAAACGGATCCGCCTACAACAACAAAACTATGACAACATGAATGACAAATAAATTATCAAGTTCCATCAACTTCGACAAAAATATCGTGATTGGCCTCGTAGTGTCTTTCGTCTTCTTCTTCCAACAAAATCTACCGCCGGAGGTTGTATATTTGCACATAACACTAGATTATTCCTTTTAACATTCCGACTTATGCTAGTAAAAATCCTTGTCACAAAATGTGTTTGAATAGTATTTTTATGGTACTGTATTTCTTAGTGATCGCAATGAGTTTCCTTGAATATGCCAGGAGGAGGCTTGGTTTAGGGTTCTTAGCTGGGTTTGAGAGAACAACCTATCGTGTTACGCAATGTGTGTGGTCGCATGAATAATGTGGCATTGGAGGGGAACATAGCACAAAACCAGCCCCGCCGTCCATGATCAAAGCAACAATCATTACTCATGTATTGTAATCAAAATTTAATAATGTGTATACATCGTTATAAACATATACAAGATGATACTACCTTTGCTTTTTCATTGCTAATAGTAGTAAACTTCTATTGTCTATGTAAGTTGCTGGCCTCTTTTCTCAATCCAAGACACATTTTGGCGACATGGATCAACTTCTAATCATCTTCACTCTAAAAGTGCACATCTTGAAAGATTCTTTAAAAAAAAATGAAACCGTGTCTAGGAGGAACTAGACACTTTTTGATATAGTAGAAGCGGGTCTTGGCGTACAATTCCGAAATTCGTCCCTGACAGGAATCGAACTCCGGTCGTTGGGGTAATCATAGACTCCCTAGCATGCGATTTTAGTTGACTGCGATTTCAATTATTTTTGCAACTAAGGGCATGTACAATGAAAAATGATTAGATAAGTGCTTAGAAAAATCGGTTTTTTGTCTAAATATTGGTGTTTATTTGTATTGCACAGACGCCTAACTAATAAGCACAGGTGCTAAACAAAAAGTTTGGTTTATTTTTATAAGTACTCATCTGAGAAATTTGCGTTGTACATGGCCTAAGAATTTGTGAGTGTAGACTCATAACTGTTTTACCGGCGAACAACTTATCTTCACGTTCTTGACTTGAGTTGACTGAACTCTGAATTGCTAGCACCTTGTTCCAACTAACTTGCCCCTCTCCCGTTTATGTTCTGAAAATTCAGACCGTGTGTTCTGGCCGGTTCTGATCATCGCGACACTGGCCACCGCCGTCGGGAGCCAGGCGATCATCTCTGCCACGTTCTCCATCATCAGCCAGTGCCGGGCCCTGGGCTGCTTCCCGCGCATCAAGGTGGTGCACACGTCCAGCCATGTCCACGGCCAGATCTACATCCCGGAGGTGAACTGGACCCTCATGTCCCTCTGCCTCGCCGTCACCATCGGCTTCCGAGACACGGAGATGATCGGGAACGCCTACGGCCTCGCCGTGATCTTGGTGATGTTCGCAACGACATGCCTGATGTTCCTGGTGATCACCACGGTGTGGAACCGATCGGTCGTGTGGGCAGCGCTCTTCGCCGCCGGCTTCGGGTCCGTGGAGCTCCTCTACCTCTCGGCGTGCCTGGCCAAGGTGCCCCACGGTGGCTGGCTGCCCTTGCTGCTCTCCCTGGCCACGCTCCTCGTCATGTCCGCGTGGCACTACGGCACGGCGAAGAAGCAGGAGTACGAGCTGCAGAACAAAGTGTGCCTGGACCACCTCCTCGGCCTCATCGGTTCCGGCAGCATGGGCCTCGTGCGCGTCCCCGGGGTGGGATTCGTCTACTCCGACGGCGGCGCCGGCGCCACGGGCGTGCCGCCCATGTTCGCGCACTTCGTCACCAACTTCCCGGCATTCCACCGGGTGCTCGTCTTCGTGTCGCTGCAGACGCTCACGGTGCCCAAGGTGCCGCCGGAGGAGCGGTTCCTCGTGGGCAGGATCGGGCGGCCGGAGTACAGGCTGTTCCGCTGCGTCGTAAGGTACGGGTACAAGGAAGGGAGGTGGGACCACTTCAACTTCGAGAACCAGCTGCTGGTGAAGGTGGTCGAGTTCCTCCGACTGCAGGCGGACGGCGCCGACGGCGAGCGGTCGTCCAGTGCCTCGGGTGAGATGTCGGTCATACCAGCCGCGCCCAGCCAGGCCGTCGTGGACGCGCTGGCGTCCATGAGCTCCTGCGAGATCGACTACGCCAGCAATGACAAAGGCTACAGCAAGAAGGTGCGGTTCGAGGAGATGCCGGCGGCGGCGGCCGCGTGGAGGAGGGAGGAGACGAGGTCGGAGGTGAGGGAGCTGCTGGAGGAGCGGGAGGCCGGGGTGTCGTACATGGTCGGGCACACCTGCGTCTTCGCGCATGAGTCGTCGTCGGCCGTCAAGAAGTTCGCCGTCAACGTTGTTTACGGGTTCCTCCGGCGTAACTCACGGAGGCCAGCCGTCGTTCTCGGCATCCCCCACACGTCCCTCATCGAGGTCGGCATGGCGTACAGGGTATGACCCGTGGCTATCTCGCTTGCCGCCCGTCGCTCGCTCGCTGAAGAAGAAGAAGCGTAGTTGTAGGCCTAACTGTAACTGAAGAAAACATATGAGTACACCGAGTCAACAAACAGAATAACAACACCTTGCTGCTGAAAACGAAAACACACTGAAAATTCAATTCGGCTCCTCATGCATATGCTCCCTCGTGTCGTGGGTTGTAATTAATCAGTAGTACTTTGAACCGTCGGGTTTAATTAATATTGCTTGATATTTATAAGAGGAGCTATCAACATGCATGATAATTACTGGATTCAACTGCATCTATAGAATAAAACTAGTATTTGGGATTAAACTTGTTTTCTTACTACATGGTGGAAACTTTTCTCCCCATGCAACTTTACACCCACTGAAGAAAATGACCATGTACTAGTGCAAATTTTCTCCAATTATATGAAATTTGAATGTCACATTTCATCCAGGAGCATGTGCTCACCGGCGCAACTTCAAATTTACCAGATGTAAATCTGCAACTTCCAGGTCTATGTATGATTTAACTCATTATTTGTAGGTACTTATTCTAGTGGTTCTGAGAGACGTGAGTTACTTGCATTGCTGAGTTGGATACCCTATTTAGGCATGTTTTCCAATGTTATCTACAGAAAATTACAATTTTCTTAATTCTATTTATTCGATCATCTCATGAACGGTATGGCTTTGATTCCGAAGAGAGAACAAGTGTAACAATCTACCCGTTGATAAATGGGGTGAATTAGACAAACAACATGCATCACTTCAGCCAACCAACAAGTTTGACTTCAGGATGATCATCCTCAAGGATGAACTTTTGTTTGGTGGTTCATATCCTTTATAATTATGTATTTATTTACATGTAAACTTGATAGTTTCACACAATAAAACATTTTTCAAGTTAGTTTTCGGGCATTTCATTCGCTAAACCTGTACCATTAGAATACGCTACCAAGTACTGCAGATATCCGAGGATATTATTGGCAGGGACACATGTAAATTCACTATAATACATTAAGGGTGTAAACTAATATTTTGATCAATGTGATACGTTGTGTTCGCTTAGAGATATGCTCGAATCCATTTATTATAAAAAAAATATTACACATATCAATATAATATACAAAAAATTGTGGTAGAATACAATTTGAGTTGAAAATGAGAAATATATCTAAATTGATAATATTGGAACTCTATCACATACAAATGGGATGACACACATAAGAAAGTTCTATGCTAGTATATCTATGAACCAATAAAAAAAAGGTCATTTAATGGAAGTATGAGTTGTGAGAAGCAAAAAATGTTTAATAAAGAAAAACGATTACGGTAGCTTTTTACCTATTTCCATTTAACACCCCACCTTACCAATAACATGAAATGCTACCACATCTACAACTCAAGCGGAAGGATACAAGCCCATGGAAGAAATATGACAGAGTTTCCCCGATACCGAAGGACATCCACGACATGCAATTGAATAAGGTTACCAAGATATGAACCAACACAAATAAAACCAAGCCAATTAATTGCCTCAAAATACCAACACACCGCTCAAACTCACATGATCAAACGAGCACTATAGGCTCTACACGGATCCCACAAACAACAAATGAAGCAACCCCACCAAGGAATACAGGAAAGACTTTAAAGGTTCAGATATATGGTTGAGAACGTGTAGTGAATGAATCAAGTTCTACTCACATGACTCACATATGCTTATGCAGCTATCCGTTTGAAACCTGCAAACAACAAAATTGCAAACGTGACTTCAAAGAACTTTGAAAGCAGCAAGTACAAGAAGGGATAGCAAGCAAGCATAATACCACATACAAGAAGGGATTAACATCACATGCATGGATAATGCGATATGATATGGTACGTTCTTCTCGCATTTTGATCTCCATCTTGTGTATCATGGTACGTTCTCTATCATTCCACCGGCATGGTAGCAAGGTCCATGGCGCCTCAACATTGATTATCAGGAAAAAAAAGCTACTCCCTCCAGATCGGATTAACCAGGGCTAGCAAAATTGTTGGGACCTAGGTGATCACTGGTTGGTTGAGAAAATACAGAGAACTGACACCTTTCTCTCTCGGTTAACGATGTGCTTTAACTGCAGCAGCCGAAAAACGAGGGAGACGATCATGTTCACATCCGCATGTAGGCTCACACCTGCCCCCTGGCTCCCCCGTTCATACCACATGCATAGAGAAATCATGCTCACATTTTGCCTTGAAAAGCGGAAAGAAATGAAGATATACATTCTAATTAAACACATCAATTAATTCATCGGCGCCTAAATCGGCGTGGATATAGAAAATGCATGTTCTTCAAATGGCGCAGGTTAATATGTATCAGAGGGAGTACTTCGTATGTGTTTGATACAGCAATGTAAATTAACATAATGACTTGATCGTATTGCTATACTTAGGTGTGTTCATCACATCATTTTTCTAATGACGTGATCCTGTTATTAACAACATCTAATGTTCATGACCAGGAAACCTTTGTCATTTGTTAATCAATGAATTAGTTTAAACAAGAGGCTTTATTAGAAACTCTTGTTTGTTTATTAGACACATATGCAATAACGTTTCCGGTTAATACAATTCTAGAATGAGAAATAAATATCTATCATAAACAAAAAAATAATATAATAACCAAATTATTATTGTCCCTCGGGCATATTCCTTTCAGTTCAATCCACCTCCTACTTTCGCTCTCATCCCTCTAAGTGATCGAACTCACGACAGTTTTCTCGGCCATGCCTTCGTCACCATCGACTCATCCCCGAGACCTCATGTTCGCACTGCAGATTTTACTAACTAGGATACACAACTTGTCTAGTTTTGAGCATTAAATTAAAGTAGGTTTTTTGTACCACATCATATAAAACATGTTATTTTTTCTCTAATTGTGTGACATCTGAATGTCATTTTTTGCACCGAGCGCATGTGCACGCGAGCAACTTAGAATCAATTGTACATCTGTAGCTTTTGGTGCAATATTTAATTTTTTAATAATCTCACGAATATACAAATTTAAAAGCAGGTTCGAGAAATGCAAAGTTACTGATTTTACTAACTAGGCTACACAACTGACACATGTTATACAAGTTCTTTCTAAAAAAAAAGTCATGTCAAAACCAAACGTAAATATAACCTTAAAATGCATTCGATGGTCGACATACTTGCAATGTTAATAATGGTATGATTATGATACCATGTACAAAGCACACATAGTGTTCTACTCGATGGAAAGTGGTGTAAATTAGAGCATGACTATCTCTTGAGTAATCATGAAGCTACCGTAATGATGCATCTATTGGCTTTCCACATTGAAGGTGTTGCTTGGTATGTGATGCTTCAGTGTACTAGGAGCGTGGTAGGCTTCTCCGAAGGATGCAATGGTTGCGGGTCATCTTAATTTTCGTCGATCTGTTGGTGTCTTCGTTTGTTGCAGCCCCGGCATGCTTAATGTATCGTGTGGTCGTTATATTAATATAGCGAGATGAAAGCTTATTTTATAAGAAAAAACTAATTGAGTGCTTGGGACTCCTCAGATGCCCGCACCCAGTGTTGCCCAGGCAAGTACTCAGGAAAGCTGAAGACAGCCACGCTAAATTTAGGATTTAATTGTTAATGGTTCGGATCATATTGTATTGTAGCAAAAGATAGAAGAGATGAGCTAAAGGATTTGACTCTATAATAGGAGTACGAAGTACTCCGTCAAAGGATCATACTATATCGCCTTAGAGAACAACTCAAGCCACCATTGTCAAGACCTAGACTTGTAGATCAAATCTAGATCTTAAAATCATAATCTATATAACAGAAATATAAGCACGACGTAGGACTATCACACATAAAGGGGTCAAACCTGGTTGATACCATCGCATCTCTATCGACACCGAAGTGAGCCACACAGTCTTCACTCACATCTCTCCATTATCTCCAAAACTACCTCTCATATCATAAGGTCATCAACTAAAGTTTCACAGTCGATAAGGACAATCATCTCAAAGATAAACTACATGTTTTTACTATCATACTAGAAAAAGCTATGCCATGTTAATTTCACTTTTCATCCATTTGCTAAACCTTTTTTTGTAGGAAGGATTCAGATGTATTATAAAAGCTCCAAAACGTATAAAACACCCTAAATATAATTAAAACTACATCAAGCTCCTTGGACCACCATTACCTCCGCTAGAGCGAGCCGCCAATCCTCTGCTATTGTCACACCCCTACCGCACCTAGTCTAACTTTGTTGATTATATTTTGGGAAGTCTTTGTGCATGCTCCCCTAAGGACCAATCCTGCAGATCTAAAGTTATTGCCATCGAACCACTGAATCAGTCTGAATCTTGTCACACAAAACCTACAGTGCATTTAGATCAAATGAGATCCACCACTTCAATGGAGCAGCGACCAGACGAATCCCCTCTCTCCTCAACGCCATTGAGGATACTGCCGCCAATGTGGTGGACGAGGATACGGGAAAAACTTACTATTTTTCTGTAGTGCGCCACCATGATGATGATGGTGGTTGACGAAATCTAACTTTAGGGACCCTTTACAACATGGAGCGCGGGTCCGAGGTCCCCAACCCCTATTGTCGCCCAAGCAGCAAGAAGAGGAGGTGACGACCAGTTGTTTCCTAGCCAATGATGATGGAGACAGAGCGGGCTACTGCTTGCTAGAATATTTGGTTAATCGGAAATGGAAAGGTCTTCAGGCAGGAGCAGGAAACTTTCACCAGATGGAAGGACAAGTTTGTTCATGACATGTCTCTCTTGCAGTATAGAATTAAAGCCAAGCACAAGGATGGTCTGTTAAAGTGGATTAGGTCTCTGCCTTAGTGTCCTTCCACTGTGTACATAGTTGTTTCTTTTTCTTTTTCTGTTCTTTTCTTTTTTGTCAGTTTGAACTTAGTCTTTAATATATAATTAAAAAATTGCTGTGGGGCTTTTGCCTCACAGTTCCCGGTCAAAAAAGCGTAGATCGCCTTCTAGTGGCAAGAGCCGAAAACAATTCAGTGGCACGATCCATTCGTTAGACATATATTCACTAGAACACTCTACCAATTGTTGTAGATATTTTAAGATACTTAAGACAATGAGATTGATATGCCGTATAACAAATTAAAGGGGTAAATCAATATTTGTATTATTTTAATAAGTTGGGTTTTGCTGAGAATTAAGATCTATCTATTAAAAGAAGAGATTTTGTTTATGCGTCTAGAAAAAGTAAAAACACTTGTTGCATATCGTATTATATCAAAATTATATCTATTTATGTTAGAATTGTATAAAAATTATATATCGTATTATACATGATTGTGTTGGATTGTAGTTACATTAGTACTCCCCTAGTTTTAAAGTAAAATTATATTAATACTAGTCTATACCGAAGGGTATATCAAAAAAGTTCATATAGTTATTAGCAAGATAAGAAACAAATAAAAAAGTTTAGTGTAAAATGTGGACATATGGTTGATTTTCACTTCTCATTTGCCAATAAACTAGCGAGAGCAAGTGTGTAAAACTATGGTCCAAAAGATAAGAGGAACAATCCACAATTGTGTGTGCACATTCAGATAGTATGCGAGGATGCTCGAGGAGGGTAATACGACGTATATGCCGAGAACACATGTTGTCCATATATTGCGAGACATGAGAGAATCTTTTAAAAAAGAAAATATATCATTATGTGGGGGCGAACAAATTATATTCTCATAACTTAAAATAAAAGTAGACAACGATTCCGGTAGTAAGTTGGATGAGATCCTAGCAACAGGAAAACACCACATCTCTCTAATCATGTTTCAGACTTGTTTATAGCATGAAACGAGAACATAAAATTAGTAGTCCTTCTTAGTCTGATTTGAACCGAACCAGTAATATATGAGTTGTAGATAATGTAAAATTTGATAAATTTGTGTTTGAACAGTAAAATAGAAATAGTTTGTCTTCTCTCGTTGAGGGTTTAATTAAACCCAAGAGCTCGATTTAATGAGGCGTCTATGAGATATATGCAGCCCATATCATTTTTCTATCGCCCTGTTTTGTTCCGTAAAATTGGGCGCTGATACGGTTGCCGCACAGCCCCGCGCGCCCCATGTCACTAACTGGGCCGCACCCCAACATTAGGTAAGACTTTTTTTTTCTTTTTTGCTTTTGTTTCTTTCCTTTAAAAAAAATATTTTGAAAAAGATATGAACAGTTTCAGATTTAAATATTTTTCAAATTTGAACATTTTTTAAAAATAAATCATTTTTTAAAAATCAAAACATTTTTCAGATTTGAACACTTTTAATTTTGACCATTTTTTAGATTTTAAAAAATTTAAACATTTAAACATTTTTCAGATTTGAACAATTTACAAATTTAATTTTTTTTCAAAAATAAATCATTTTTAGAAAATATGAACATTTTTTAGAATTGAACGAATTTCAAATTTGAACATTTTGCATATTTTAAACATTTATAAATCGGAGTATTTAAAAAAAACTGAACATTTGCAGAATTGATATTTTAAAAAATTCAAACATTTTTTTAGATTTGAACAATTTTCAAATTCGAATATGTTTAAGATTTGAACAATTTCTAAAAAGAAACAAAAACAAAAAAGAAAAGAAAAAATAGAATAGACAAAACGATTTAAAAAACGACCACCACCCGAACTGAGCCGGCCCATACTTTGCGTGGTGGTGTGCGGCGCGCGGTATGCGCCGACCTAGTCCGTATACAGCATTTGCCGGACCAGCGCTTCCTCCATCCAGCGGCAAGTCGGATTGGAATGGGCCGGTGTCAGTCTTATGATCCACACGCGGTAGCCCAACCAAATAACCTTTTTCACATAAATTTGGTTCACTCCCCTATACTCTCGCCTCCAAGAGAGGTATCCCACTCGTCGTCGTCGATGCCGTTCTGCTCCCCGATCGTACCAGCAGTAAAATCTCTTCGATCCAGAGCACAATATTGCTGCTGCTCTAGGTCGTCGCCTCGAAATTTAACCTAACATGCTGCAGCCCACACCCCACAACGCAGAGCACAAGGCCGAGAGCAAATCAAGACCGAACTACGCGTGTGCACGCCATAGGGATTACGGTGGCGCGCCTGCGGCTGATGGTCGTCACAAATATCGTATTGCCCAGGCCCGATCGGGAGGCAACGTCGTGGTCTCACATCCTGCCTCCTCTTGCATGCACATGGTTAATTACCCCACGCCTGAAGCAGCGAACTAGCTAGCTGCATGAATTGATGCATCGTGCATGCATGTATGCAATGCCACGAAGGACTACAGGAGGTCGTCCAGTGCCTCCGGCGAGATGCCAGTCATCTCGACGGTGCCAAGTACTGGACGGGTTTATAATTTCTCTTTTCTGTTGGGCCCTCCTATGTTCTGTACCGTCCTGACTATGTACATGAAGTTTGGGCCCTTCATAACCCTGCTATCACGCGCGTGAGTAAGCGCAACCCTCTCCGACAAACAACCCTAGCCATACCCCATCTTCCCCTCCTCCCCGCCGCCGACACACCTGCATCCGCCGATCTGAGAAACGCAAGCATGGCAGGCAGCCGACCAGGCGAAACGAACGGCCGTGCCGCGGGCTGTACCCTTATCAACATGTTCAAGCCGTTGCCTCAGAGCTGTATTCGCTTGGCCATCGACTACGACTTCAACGCCATGGGCGCCGAGTTGGCTAAAATTTCACATCTCTCGTACGAGGAGAAGTTGGACTTCGTCAGTAAGGTGCGTTCAATTGCTTCTCTTACCTTCAGTCTAGCTTATGCTTCTTTCGGAATTCAAGCTTTGGTTTTTCCGATTCGATTCGACATCAGTGGCGAGGGTACTGGCTACTATTCGGGGTTCCCTCGTCTTAAAGGGGTGGTGATCGAGGGTGTGTTGAAAATTATAATTAACGTACACCCATGTATTATGTATACAGAATATGGAACGATTCAAGAAGCCTAATGCCTTTGGGAGATTCCCCAACAAAGGCAAGGCCAAAGCCAAGGAAGAGGAAGAGGAAGAGAAGAGCTATGTCGAGGATGAGAATGAAGAGGAAGAGAAGAGCCATGTCGAGGATGAGAATGTAGAGGAGGACACGGAGAGTGATTCCGAAGATGACGAGGACGAGATGGATGAGGATGAGTTGATGGTTAATGACACAAAGCCTGCAACTGATGGACAGCTTCAAGTCCCTCATGAAGGTGAACGAGAGTGCAAGAAGCCAAGATATGCACAAGGCTCTAGCTAGTTGCCAGGCTGAGGATGCCGCATTTAGTCGGTAATACTTTTTGTGTAAACACTTGTGCAGTGTCATGTTTTTTTAGATAAAAGGCATCTAGTGCCCGACTTTAAATTAATAAAGCCCCACAGGTTCGAAACAAAGTATAGTTACAATGCTGCGGCATACAGCTTAGCCAAGATGAAAACGCAAAGCAAAATAGCCTAAAGAGCTGCACAAGGACGATCCGGGCTCGCACGAGAAGCAACGTCAAGAGGGAGGAGCCGCCTGCGCCAAAGTGGCTCCTGGATGATCATTTGCCACCAGCTCCGAGTGCAATGTCATGTGACGACCTTGTTTCTTCAAAGGTCTAATTTTCTTCTTCAAACTAGTGAATTTATAGTCTGATCTTGCATACCAATACCCCCAATATATAGTAGAGTGTGGATATGTTATTAATTCTGTAGTTGCATAGATTCAGTTACATTCACTTCTCAATTGCATCAGTGATGCAAATCATATTCATAACCTCACCTAGGACAAATCGGTTAGGACACGTTGCAAGATCTTGTTATAGAAAAGATAAACTTTGGGTAGTTAACTGAAACAACATCTGCAAACGGTAGTACGGTAATAATTTTGAGCGCATACATGCAGCAGAACACCGGGCTGTCGTACATGGCCAGGCACACCTGCGGGTTTATGGACTAGTTAACGTTGGCGGTCGGGTTCCACTGGTGGAACTTGTGGAGGTCAGTAGGGGTTGCAGAAGCCGCGCTAACATTATCCCGTAAAACGCATGGAACAGTGCAAATTACACTATAGACTTCACTTCCACATCTAACTAAGGGCATCTCCAACGGAACGACGACAAAACGAATGTTCAAATTATCTGCACGCGTCCGTTTACGTCGCCTCGCAAACATGAAACTAGCCGTTTTTATCCGCGCGTTCGTTTGCGCCTAGGAGGGCTTCCAACGGAGCGACCCATATTGTTTAAGCACACAATATTTTCCATTCAACTAAAAGCATAATATACTAAGAAATAATATACGAGGAAAACCCTAAGCTACTGGCCGCCCGACGGCCCGGCCCCCTCGTTGCCTCCCTCCTTCCTCATCAACTTCTCCGCCACCCACCGCTCTATCCGTCTTGCGGTCGCCAGAACTCAGTGTACCGCCGTGTCCTCTAGCAGCCACTACCGCAGCGCCTCGTTGGCGGTATCCTCGGTCTTATTGAGCGTCTCGAAGGACTCTACTAAAGCCCTCTGCTCCACCGCCTTCTCCTTCGAGCCAGGCCCATCGGCAGGGTGCCGGGAAGAGCTTCAGAACCCTCCGAGCTAGGATCAGCGATGGCGGCCGTGATGGAACTTTTCGTGGATGGAGACTCGGGTATTTAGGTTTTTCCCGAGAAGGTGAATAAATAGGCGGAAGGGCGAGGTCGGTGGGTGCCCGAGGGGCCACACCACCCCTAGGCGCGGCCAGGGGCACGCCCAAGCCTGGTGTGGACGCCTCCTGGCGCCCCTTCGTCTCTCCTCTGGAGTCCGTCTTTGTTTCGGTAAAATAGGAACTTCGGCTTTTGTTTCGTCCAATTCCGTGAATATTTCATGTACAAATTTTCTGAAATACAAAACAACAGAAAACAGGGAACTGACACTGTGACATCTTGTTAATAGGTTAGTTCCGGAAAATGTATACAAGTGAAACGAAGTGTAAATAAAACATATAAAAATTGGTGTAAAACAAGCATGGAGCATCAAAAAATATAGATACGTTTGAGATGTATCACGAAGCAGTTTAAGAATGGGTGACCACGTGAGGTGAATATAATAATAATAATAATAATAATAATAATAATAATAATAAAAATAATAAGTAATTTAACCTAATATTAAGCATGCTTCGAGATTAAACTATCAAACAATTCAAAAAAAATTACTCGAAAAAATTGTATTTTTTGGAAAAAAAGTTTGAATAAAAAATTGGAAACCATTTTGAAAAATGATGAACCTGTGCAGGACCTTCCAGGGGCTAAAGGTCGTTAGGCCTCCACCGGACCCACCCGAGGGATGTGCTGACGTCCAAATGGGCTATGTCGAGAACCTACTGACCCGACAGGGGCTAGGCTGACATCAGCCGTTGGCGGCTAAAATGGCATGTCCCAACGGCTTCTGGTCTATAATGATAGTAGTATATATTATCTCCTTGGAGAACACCCCAAGCCACAATTGCCAAGGCCTATAATAGTAGATCCAATCTAGCGTTTGTGCTCTTAAATCCAACTAGTACAGACATGAGCATGATTTTTCGAACCAGTACGGAAGAGAGGACACAGGAGGCAGGCAATCGTGAAACCCATCTAGGGTTCTGTCCCTCTCGCCAGTGACGCTGTCGATCTGCTCCGTCTCCGGTGGCATTTAGGCCTTGGAGGCATGGCAGATCGCGGTCTCTCGCTGGCGGGAAGGTTTTCGTTCTTCGTTTTTGTTTGTTTTTAATGTCTTCTTCAGGTTGGTGAGGCGGCGGCTACTTCTAGAACTCAGAATAAGGTCCTCCCCGTCCTATCCTCGCTTCGGTGGTGCATCTAGCGTCGGCGGCGGGCACGTGGAGTTGTGTGTCCAGCGGATCTCCTATGATCTGGTCGGTTTTCGTGTTCACTGGTGTGGTTTTATGTCAGTCTCTTCCGACATACAGTTGTCATCATTGGCGGCGGTTGATGCTCTGGTGCGCTGGTCCTTTGGGGCCTTAGCACGATGACTTCCATTTGTGTACTACAACAAGTTGTACTACGATAATCTTTGCCTGGCTCCGGTGATGGAGGGGCGAGGATAGCGGCGCGCCTTCGGCTCGCGCTAGTATCTGTAGTCGTCGCTAGGTGGTCCAATGAACTATTTGTAATCTTTATTACTTTTGGATCTCGTTGTACTACTGTTGATGATTATTAATAGACTGATGGAATTTTTGCAAAATAAAAGAAAAAAGATATAACCATGATTTAGCACTACTAGGAAAAGTGCCCGTGCGTTGCTACGGATCAATTTCAGCCGAATATATTGTTGATCATTTAATCATAAAAGGCAGGTGTGATTACTCATTCCACTCTGAAGACGTGCATCTTTCTTGAGTGTTGATTTTTGTTGAACATCACACTATTTATGTATTATGCATGCAAGGCATAGGATGAGGCGTTTTGGCTCCTGGGAGCATTTGCTTCCAGTTTTTGAAATGTTTTTTAAATTTGAATAAAAATTGGCGTGTACATCTCAACATCATATGTGCTTAGAAAGTCGTTTCGCGTAAAATTGACATTTTCAGTGTCGTGTGAAAAAAACAAAATTTGGTCCTTAAAAAAGTTATTCATGAGACATTTCTTTGTCTTTTAAACACTGGACACAAAAAATGTTAAAAAAATTAATAGATTTTTGTAACATTTCAAAATACATTTCATGTGTAGCAGGAGCATATTCAAAAGTGGATTTCCGAGCGCGTACAACGGAAAAATCAACATACAACGGACCAAACAAAAAACTTTCATTCAATTCAGGCAGTCATCATTCAATTCAACAGCCGTATTCTGCCGAAGCGGTCGGTCGCCTGCTGCTTGCCTCGCGCACGCAGACACAATGTGGCCTCGCACCCTCAGAATGCGCCACCGCCTCTATTTCCCATCAGAGGCTAGCTGCACTCATCTTTTCTTTCTTATGGGCTGAGGGGTCTCTCCCTGTTCCCGTCAGGTAGGTGCTCTACGGCAAGGTCGACGTACTATTTGTTTCCTTTCATCTGAGCAGCTGATCCCTCTCTCTCACCGTCCTTCATCGGCTTGTTAACGTCCAAAGAATCTGCCTATATATACCGGTGAAATTTCCTACAACAACACGGGGTGGGACAAATAAAGGCATACTTTTTACGTAACCATTGGCTTATAGCTAAGCTAGCTCAATTTTTTACGATTGTACTGGTGTCCTGGCCTTTGTACCGCTCGGCAGGGCCTATACGTTTGGGCCCTTGATCAGCCCGAGAAGCCATTCCTCGTTCTGCTACATATAGTTGTTCTTCTCCAGCCCTACCAGACTCCAACGTCTCTGCCCCCACCAGTCTTTCTATCCTGGCAGTCCCCATCCCTCTCTCTCTCCCCTACTGAGATCTCGAGGGAGACGCGCAGCCTGGAGCTCGATGTAGAGCCACCCCCACTCTCTGGCACCCTCCCGTTGGAGCTCGAGTCCAGGAACGGCGCTCATCTTAGATTTCGACCGATACGGCGGCCACGCCGGAGACCATGCGCGGGAGGACGTCCGGGGCGCCACCATACGCCGCGCTCGGCTCTCTTCTCCCTCCGGCCGACAAAGAAACCAGATAAATTACCCACACAAATTCATAGAATTTCTTCAAGAAAAAGACTCCACGCAATCTTCCTCGGCCTATGTCCAGCCTCCAGCAGGAAACGCGTCAAGCCCACCGGCCTGGTGAATAAAAGATGATTGGCTCTAGAAGATGGATTTGGGTGGGCGGGGGAAGCGGCGGCTCCAGCTAGTCTGCTCGCATGCGTATTCCTCCGCTCGAGCTAGCTACTCATTGCCTAGCTGGGGCGGCATCCCTGACCGGGAAGATCCTCGCCGGAAGAGTGGGAGGCCAGGGAAGGCACGCTCGCGGCGGCGCAGTAGGTGGAAGGAGGCCGGGGCGACGCTGGGTCTAGTGTGAATCGTTTCTCCTCGACCGCGTCGAGAGAGACGCGCGTCGTCTTCCAGGGGGCCTCGATTGGGTGGGAATCGTGGAGCGAGGAAGGATATCGATCGGGAACAGAACAAAGAAACCAACCGGTAGTGTGGCACAAGTGTGTTATATGCAATTTTGTGGGAGGGCAAAACGGTCCAAAAAAATGTTGGACGAAAATTTTGGCAGAAACCTTAGCTCTTTTATTATTAGGTATAGATATAGATTACTTACAGGGGGCGAGCCAGTTGGGAGACACCATCGTGTCTGTGTTGTTGCCGACGTTATCCACTTGGTCTCTTGACCCGTCTCTCTTGCCTACGTTATCACTTGGTCTCTTATACTCTTAAATCCAACAAATACAGATTCTAAGTTCAATTTTAGTTTTATTATCGACAAGGACAATCTTCATTAGGGAAAAAACTACATGCCTTTACTTTCAAATTGTTAAAAATCAGGCATGTTAATTTGCTTAGCCATCCAATAATTCGATAAACCTATTGGCACTAGAACACTCTACTACGTTCTATAGATATTCTTTCGCAAAAAAATTCTATAACTATTAGATACTTCGTAAAAGAAGTTGTAAACACATCAAAACAAATTAGGGGTATAAATTAGTATTTTGATTAATGTGTTAAGTTGGGCTTGCTTAGCATTATGATCACATTTATTTGAAGTAAGAGATTTTGGTAAAGACTAAAAAATCAAAAAGGTATCTGTAGGAACAAAAATACAATTTTACATTGCTACTTCCCCTTGTTGTTATTTTAAAATGATATTAATGCTATTATATATTGAATGTTATAAATAAAAATACATTGATGTAGTGCCAAGATGCGTTGTTCAAAAGCAAAATAGTTTAGTGTAAATGTGGGCATGCGCTTGATTTCCATTTCTTTCGGTGCCCATAAAATAGTCAGGAAAGTCATAGAAAGGCCACTGCTTCCATACACCCCCAAACACACAATCACATAAACGTACCGAGCCCAGCTGATCCGATTATTTTTGTAAGCCAATTCAGCTCGGCTCGGCCGCGGACAAGAACTTACTGACCAAGCTAAAAATGAAATGTGAGCAGGACAGGATTGGAACCTGCGTGTCGCTGCGCAATGCATGGACGCCAATACTGCGGTAACCAACTGGGCTGCGGAAGTTCATGTCATAGATCTACAAGAATTGGTTAAATAATAAGCTAATATGTCGCTGAAGGGATTCGAACCTACATCTTTCAGGCAAGAGACAAGGAGCAACGTCACTGAGCCACATAGCAATTTGTGATTGCAGCATAATGAGAGCTCATAGAAACTTAGCAGGAGACGTTAATTGAATTTCAGACGGAAAGCTTCATACTACAGACGGTACGTGACGGTGACAAAGATTTCAACCGTTTTTTGACCCTAAAATTTAGGACAAAATTATTCAAAACTAATTCTAAAAAATTGCCAACATGAAATTGAAATACCGGTGTGTGCGTTGGGGTGTTGGGTGTGGAGCAAGGTGCGATCATATGATGGCTGAAGTGGAAGAGCCGAGAAGACAAGCAGGACGACATGAGATCGAGCCGGAGGTCGGGCGCGAGCGCAACCATCGGATTTTGAGTAACCACGTATTATGCATCTTACTAAATAATATATTTTATATGGAGCTGAGTGCACAACACGGAACAAAATAGAACAACACGCCATAGTTTAAAATTGAGCATCAAATCATAAAAAATTATTTTAAAAAAATTGGCAACAAGAAATTGGAATATATAGGAACTCATTTTCATGAATAGCCTTATATATAAAGTGATCTTTTTCGACCTGGTCAACATGCAACATGTCTATGTATGTTGCATGTAGTGGGACCAGCACAATCTTTAGTGTGCCATGTTTGAGACATGTGTAGACCCACATGCAACTCTCCTTGCAAGATATATAGGTCTGCTCATACAACTTTTGGGATATATGTCGTCCCACTGCAACACTCCTAACCATCTAGGTATAGACTAATCAATATGTGGACCCACGTGAAAACACTCCTATCACGCTCGCTTGGTCTACCCTTAGCACCCTTCGGACATGTGGACCCACATATGTCTACCCCTACCACCTTTATGACATGGGGATCAACATGCAC
>NC_061508.1:336336310-336399855 GCF_022539505.1 Lolium rigidum
CACCACTCCTATTTGACCCGCTAGGTTTACCCTTACCACCTTCGACACATGTGTAGACCCACATGTAACCCTCCTTGCGAGATATATAGGTTTGCCCATACAACTTTTGAGATATATGTCATCCCACCGCAATACTCCTAGCCATCTTGAATGGATGAATGGATCGACATACCCTACGATCGAGGAATGGGTTAAAAAATCATTTGATATAATTATAAATTTTTTCATAAAATTGGGATTATCCATATTTCAATTTCATGTTGGTATTTTTTAAAATTAGTTTGAATAATTTGGTCCTAAATTTCAGAGTCAACAAAGGTTGAAATCTTTATCGCAGTCGCGTACCATCCGTAGTTTTGTTCATCGGTTAAACCGCCGGTTCACTCTTTTTATTTGCCGGTTTTTAATAAATATAATAGTATAAAAAATATTAATAGTCTATGAGAAAATTCAATCTATTTAATCCCTTCGTGTATTAGTACGACAGAAACCAGTATCGCGTCAGCTTGTTAACCCAAACGCCCTGCCCTGCTGCCTGCTGGGAGGTCACAAGTTCGAATCCTGCCCCTGCAATTTATTTTTCTTTCGCGTGAGGCATTTCTTAAAATGCTCGGCTCGGTGCGTTTATATAGGTTTTTATTCTTCTATAAACATAAACATAGTCATAGCTCATTGGCTATGCTCCATGTGTGTCTCCTGGTGTCAGACTCGGTTCAAACCTGGCTCGGCTTAACACAACTCCAGCCTTCTAGGCTCGGCTCGAGCCGAACTGAGATTAAATCCTGGCCATCCTTGTATTTCTGCTTATGATACCCTTTCGCTCTTGGGGGTCTATGGAAGCACTGGCCTCATAGAAATTAGTGCATGCTAACATGGTAAACAAGGTGGTTTTCGGTTAAATGGTCTTTTTTTCAAAATCATAATCATAATATTATCACGACTATGGTGTCAAAAAAATATTTGAATGTCTACATATTGGCCATACTGTTATTGTGTTAGGAATGTAAGATAAAGTTCAAAACACATAGATTGGAAATTATAGATATTTCATATATTTATTTACTTCAGTCATTAGAATTTTGGAATGAAATACGAAATAGAGTACAAAACCCATATTCATACTAGGTGTTTTCGTATCTTAAATAATCTCGAGTCATTTGTTGTTGTTTTTTTATAATTTTCCCATACATTCATTCCCCTTGTAAGTAAGTCCCCCCATGATCTCACCGAACTAAAATAGTTTGCGTTCCTCATGCGAACGATATACTTATTCATTTTTTTAGATAGAATACAATCTCAGATATTTATGGATTTGAACGGTTAAATACAATTTTTGTGCCACTAGTTCACGTTTTAGCAAGGTGTGCATTCAAGATCGTGACCATCACCGCATTTCACACACATAATAGCTAACCGAGGACGATTAATGCAGACACACCGAAACATTTCAAAATTGTTTACATCGATCAATATATGTTGACGGCTTGGGAGATTCTCCAACAATGATAGTGGGAAACGTGATTACATGGTGACATAACTACTAATGTTTTGTTAAATCTTAACAAAAAACTTTAGATCTGAGAACCAACCTGAGGTTGGGTGGTTAGGAGGATGGTTGTATCCCCAGCCCACCAGAGTTCAAACCCCAGGTTTGACATCTGTGTGTCTCATAAAAGGCGGAATATTCATTCAGTGGGAGGCGACGTTCCCGTCGACGAGGCGGCCTCGTGGTGACTTCGTCAATTTCAAGATCCAATCCGCCGGCTCAGTCTTCTGGAGGTGCTCATAGGGGTAGGGTGTGCGTGTGTGTGTTCATAGGGGTGAGTGTATGCGCGTGTATATGAGCGTCTGCGTTTGTACTGTGTTTCTCAAAAAAAAAAAAAAACTTTAGATCTAACTAAAAAAGTATTTTCGATGATGAGGCTTAACATGGTGGCTTCCTCGAGCATTTGTTCTCGAGTCCTGGGCCAATTTTGCTTTTGAGCAAGTCTGATTGGGCTGGGCCACCGTCTCCTCCCTCCTGCGCGGCCCTACGCATCTCCCTGCAGTTTCAATTTTAGTATTCGCCTGGGTCTTGACGATCGACACACAGTATCCGATCCCCATCGATTGGTTCAGCCTGCAACCGCTGTGTACCCGTTTTCTCAAAACAAAACAAAAATGCAAGCACTGTGCGCGCGGCGGCATTGCTTGACCGCAGCAGAATCTACCTCCCACTCGTCGCTGCCGTTCTGCTCCCCCGTCCCACCTGCAACAAAATCTCTTCGATTCACTCACTGCTGATGTTCCATGTCGCCTTGCAATTTGACCTGACATGCCGCAAACCCACTGTTCACGTAGCCAAGATAAGATAAGCCGAGAGATGTAGGACAGAGATTTGGTGCTCCTGCTATTTTAGAAAAAATAAAAATCATATTTATGTGTTTCAAAAAAATTAGTAAAAAATAATGGTGTAGCCAATGAATTGTCCCATAAACGTGCAAAATTTTAATTTCAAATACAAAAAATTCTGGCCTGCACAAAAATAACAAACGTGTGGATCTGGGTATGCACATTTCAAATCTCCAAATTTCAACAGATTTTGTCTTTTGTATGTAATCTACAGTATAAAAAAAATTATACTCCCTCCATTTTTTAAAAGAGGGCGCACCTCCAGTTCCCATTTTTTTCAGAATTGAGGCGCCTGCATTAATTACTAACTATTAATTCTCTGTTTCCTTTCTCCTTCCGTTGTGTGCATGCAAGTGGGAACGTAGTAGAGATTTGTGGAGGTGTGAAAAGGGATGAGTTGCATGCAAACTGTTGGGCTCTTTTTTCCACCGTGTCCTCTTCCGTTCATTTATAAAGGGATGAGCCATTCGTTCCTCTTCTTTGAGCCAACGAGCAAGAAGCCAACATGGAGAAGCCAAGAGATGTTGAGGAGGTGCACTGCAAGGCGGAGGACGAGGAGGGCAAGGTGTCGGGCGAGCACGGCAAGGTGGACGGAGAACTATGGAATGAATTTATTTGCCTTTTATGTACTGTCGCAATGGATTATGTTCATGCTGATCATATGGAATGAATTTATTTGCCCTTTATGTACTGTCGCAATGGATTGTGTTCATGCTGAGTAAGAAACAGAGAAGTTCATCCACATGTACAGAGAAGTTCATAACCATTAACAGAGAAGTTCATAAGCAATTAACATGTAATATAACATTGCATAAGAAGTTCAGCAGCATGTACAGAGAAGTTCATAACCATTAACAGAGAAGTTCAGAAGCAATTAACAGAGAAGTTCAGCTCAATTGCCATTACAAGTCATGTTGAGTTCAAGTGCCCAATTTCCATTACAATTCATCTTGAGTTCAAGTGTTGAATTGCCTGCTCAACATACTCTCTATCCATTGTCAAACGAACCGGGAGAAGCCCTTTTCTCTCTAGTGCTTTTTTCTTCAAGTGAGGAACCTCATAGTGGATAGACCCCTTATGCTTGATGATTTCTCTCAAGCATGCTTGATGAGTCAACCAGATCCTATTAAGCTTTTGATGGGGATACTCAGCTAGGGATTGATTAACCTATGACACATGAGAAAATCTTATTATGTAAGCATGACTAGTTCATGTGTTTGTATGACAATCTTAGTATGTAGGAATTAGAATAAGTGTGATAGATGGAATACCTTTTGGACAATCTCGAGTAGGGTCCTCGGCATCTTTCTGTGGAACATTGCTTGAATTGAGGCAAACCATCCAAGATCTAAAATGTTTGTGTCTGGAGAATTAGGTGGTTGGTATATCATCCTAATATCCCAACCACCTCTAGCAGCCTCTTGCAAAAAAACTGGATCATCTGGCTTTATATGTGTTTTAGCATTGTCCTGCTGCACATAGATGGTACTCCATCTATCACTCTCCGGCCACTTCTCCTTTATAGCTGGCAGGACATATTTCACTAAATATTCTCTACTTTTCTCTCTGTCCACTTTATCTGCGGGCTTCAGCTCCCATGCCCCCCTCAACCTACGGATGTACAAACAAATATGGTCAAACATAGGAGAAAGTACATCATAATATGCACATAGTTCATAAGCAATTCACTTCAAAGAACTTCATAAGCATGTACAAAGAAGTACCAACCTATTGTGACTCTTCTTTTGAGCTTGCACCCACTCTGTGTAAGCCCATACCCCAATCTTGCCATCAAACACGCAATTGCCTTGTGCATCATAACGAGGTCTAGCCATTGCGGACAAGAACATAATTTTTTGAATGTGATTTTTATGTTTACACTCTCGATGTGGTGCTTCCTCTCTATGACTCAAGTACATGTTCTGTGTCTTGCGCGTACGGTAAAACCATTTTTCATCAATATGAACGACGTCCATATCAGCCCTAAATGTGGGATTAATACCACCTAGAGCTGTTATGCTACATCGCTCAAGATGCATAAGCGCATACTCCAGACGAGCTCTCTGGTTTGCATCCGTCAAGGCGGGCTTCAACTCACTTGTTATTCGTCGAATTTCCTTCGTCTTCAACCTATCATTGACATGTACATATAAATAAAAGAATGTTGACATCAACAAATTTTACATCAAGTCAAAATTATTAGTCTCACCTACGCCAAACAGTGGTTGTAGAGAGGTTCAAATGTCCAGCAACTTGTTCTAATGTTGTTCTCTCTCTAGGTGGGATGGCCTCCAATGCATCTAAGTCCAAATTTATCTTCTTCCTTCCTGATTTGAGCTTCCTATTGTTTTTAACCCCTGTAATGCCGCCACCTTTTTTAGCTTCCTGCCATACCCTTTGCACTACTCTCCTAGGACACTCACAAGCTATTGCAACGGCTTTTGACACCCCATGCTTCAACCTACTACCAGTTCCATTACGGGCTACGATCTCAGCATATATGTGTCTCTTGTCATTTGTACTGTACTGCTGTCTGGTCTCCTTGTTTGACATAGCATCTGAATGCATTGCACAAATAATTAGAGAAGAAATACACACGTCCTCAAATCGAAGTTAAATAAGAATGATGGGAAAATTGCTTACTCAAATCGATTGGTTCTTTTTGGGTGTGCACTTGCTCTTGACTTGGAGGGTATTCATCGGCATGAGCAAAATTTGGGTTGTATCCCTCCCCTCTATAGCCAATTGTACCATCATTTCCACCAATACCTTGTAATAACAGATAAATGAAGCATATGAAACATAAGTTTATAGTTTCCTTCTCTCTGATTGCTTTATATGTTCACAAGGCCGAACCTGTGGTGTTCTCTCCATTCATCATGATCTGCCCGTTGTGTCCACCAACACCGATTGTAGTTCCTTACAACACGAGTACATGATTACAGATTGAAACTACAAAAATAATGCTTGATGATGAACTAAGAAAACAACTTTGCAAAAAATGCTTGATTACATGATTATACGAGTACATGCTTACAGATTGTGCATGATTACATGATTACACGAGTACATGATTACAGATTGTGCTGCATGTGACAAGCAAAGCAAAAAATTCTTGATGATCGTCTGGCTAAATTCTTACAACTACAGAAACAAGTTGAGTAGCTTAAGGAGAGAAGTTCATTAGCTTACAAATAGAAGTTCATTAACTTACAGAAAGAAGTTCAAAACAATATCAGATCAGCATGGGCAAATAACAGAAACAGAAGGACATCCGAAACTTGCTGATCTACTTCACGACATGATCATTCAGAAAAAACAGCAAATACCTTGTCGCTGATTGCCACCGACGCCCGTACTGAACGTGTTTCCCAGGGACTCGCTGCCGCCGCCGCCAAACGATATCCCGCCGCCACCGCCAAAGGAGATCCCGCCGCTGCCATTAGCCAGACTAAAACCCACGAAAGAAGATCGTGCGTTGCTCGCACTGCCACTCCCGCCGCCGATGAACGCCGCCCAGTTAGACGAACCGGCCTCATTAGGTGCCGGAGGGCGAGATGGACGGGAAAGTCCGACGCGGCGCCGTGGGATGTTGGATGGACCCGCTGCCACCGGCTCGAAGGCAGCCGTGCCAATGGAGAAGGAGGGCACCGGTCCGCGTCCTGTCAGACCTAGAGGTGGAAGTCCTCCTGGCGCCGGCGATCTGGGTAGGAAGGCCACCCGTGAAAGACCACGCAGGCCAAGAGGAGGAGGAGGCCGGCGATCATCTCCTGGCGCCATTGGAACGAGGAGGAGAGAGGTTGGGCGCCGTCTGCTCGACTGCCAATCTCCGTAGGTATAAAAGGAGCAGAAATCGCGCCTCTAATTTCTGTTGGAATTTCAATTTCGTAGCGGGGATCATCGGCGGGAGGATTTGAGGCGAAATTTTCGTCAGCAATTCGCGCGACGAAGAAGGAAAGCGCGCGGGGGAGAAAGAAACTCGCTATTTTGGAGGCGAAAATTTGGTCTCCACCAATGCATGCCATACTTTGCAATTCTGCATGCGATAACTGCTTATTCATTGGCCGTGGGGGTTACTAGGCGTTTTCTTTCCTCTTCGTTAGGCATGTCTCCTTAATTAGCGAACTGATTTTCCTCTCCCACGCTAACGGAAATCATCCAATCGCCAAGTACCTTGGTCGCAGAGATATTTGAGGTGCGCCCTCTATACAAAAATGGAGGGAGTATTAAAATTTGGATAAATACTTCCTACCCCTGGGTGTAACTACACCCACGTTTCATATACTACCATACGGAAGTATATAACATACTTTATTGGTTTGAGTATGTTCGTACACTATATCTAAGATACTCCAAACCAAGTTTCGTGAAAAAAATGCAAGGGAATCCATAGTTTGCACTATATATCCGAAATACATGCATATGTATACGTAAAAAATGATTTTACGGAAAAAAAGTACATACTGACTACAAAGTAGTATATATACTTCCAAAATAATCTTATATACTTCATACTACATGTGCATACTCTCCGGTATGATAGATACTCTCTAGATTATGAGAAACACGCGTGGGTGTTGACAAGGGATTAACTTATCAATGCCTATGGATTGTAGGCTAGGGTTTAATTAGAAGTAGAGGGCAAGTAGATCTCGAAGGTTTCAGCCGAAAAGTACTCGACGAATATGAAAACTAGGGTTTGCAGACAATGATTCGACGATCTCTTCGTCCCTCGACTCCCCCTTTATATAAGAGGTGGAGCCGAGGGTTTCGTTTTGTACAAGTTACAGTAGTCCGGACGGTTTCTAACTCATCCCGCCGGATTACAAATAACGCTTCCTATTACAACTCTATCTTTTCCTTTAACACATCTTGGGCTTCCGAATCTTCTTATCCTTCGGGTAGTGGGCCTTCAATAAACCCCGGGTACTATACTTGGCAGGCCCATTTGGGATGCTTATGTCAGTAGCCCCCGAGATTTTGCTTGAATCGTAGAGTCAGGGAAAATCTCTACTGTTTATTTTTACTCAAAAGCTCTAACTTTCATACTTTTTCTCATAAAATTCTATATTGTACAGGGATATTGGTAGTTGGGGCTAGTTCATCTGACGGATCAGGTACTAGTTAACTGCTCTAGTGGCAATCCGCAACAACCTACTTCAAAATCACGTCCCCGGACATGATCTCGGGATACCGGTGTAAACTTCGACAGGTGCCGCTTAAGGTCTTACCATTCCGTCGAGTCCCGGCCGAATTTATCGAGTACCTAACGCGTCCGTTAGGATTTTTCTTCGTATCCGTTGATACGGATAAAAGTAGCAGAGCGCAGTCTTTGGCGATGCTACGCCCGGCGAATAGTTCGGGGTCTTACCTTCGCAAATTTGCGGCATTCGGAAATTGATCGCAACTTTGGCGTTCGAGAATATATTGTCGAGTGCTTTTCCGGCTGTTGGAATGGCACATTTTATCGAGTCAAATATGACTTATATTGCTCTCCCGATGGGAGTATATGTAGAGTTAATTATAACTCGAAATATACTCTCTTGCTCGTTCTATTTTTCCTTTGTTAATTTCATCGGGCACGCGAACGGCGTTCCCGATGGGAGTAGCCCCCGAGGCTACAGCCAAGAACTTGTGCTTGGTTGTAGGCTCAACATTTTAGTCCACCTTGTCGCTATATTGCCATTATCTCCCGATATTCTTTCCTCTTCTTCTTCTTCTCTCTTTCCCTTTTTTTTTTTTATCTCTCGGGTGCGCGAACAGCGCTCCCGATGGGAGTAGCCCCCGAGGCTACAGCCAAGAGCTTGTGCTTGACTGTAGGCTCAACATTTTCTATATTTGCCATAGTCGAAACTTTACTTTATTCGAAGTAGCCCCCGAGCATTTGGGCAAAAACTTGTTTTTGACCAAAGGCTCCCGAAGTATGCAAATAAGTCATCCTGTCGCCATTCTCCTTTTATTTTTCTTGTCGACACATTTTCCCTTGGCAAATTTTCTTCAACTCCATCAATGGCCGAGATTTTTCTGTTTTGTGGGTCCATCGTTTCCACCACGTTGACACGTCGTGCAAGTGGGGGACACACGTCCTCCGCTTTTTCTGGAGCACGTACGGGAACGCCTATCCCATTAAAAATACTTTTTTGCCCTTGTATCTAGAAGATCGATTCTCACCACACGATTTCCTCATCCGACGGCTTTCGGCGACACCCAATTCTTATATAAACCTGTCTTCAACCTCCGTTCATCCCCTCGCTTGCGCCGCTCACCTGTTCCTCTTCGCAAAAACTTCCCCTGCGCCCAAGTCTCTCTGATTTTTCCGCACTCGCATACATTGCTCCGCCCATTGCCGTTGATGCCACCACGCGTGCGCCTAACTCGCCACAGCACTCCAGAATCCAAGATGGCCGCTGAGGATCTTGAGTGGGAGAGATCGAAAATCTCCAACCAAGATAGCAACATGCTGAAGAGGCTCGGCCTTATGAAGAAGGAGGACGCCATCCGCTTCCCTAGCGAAGAAAGCTATCCCAATCCTCCAATGGAGTACCGGGTTAGTTTTGTTGACCATCTGATCCGCGGCCTTTCGCCTCCAATTCATGATTTCCTCCGCGGCCTTCTTTTCGTTTATGGGATTCAGCTGCATCATCTGACCCCCAATTCCATCCTTCACATTTCTATTTTTATCACCCTTTGCGAATGCTTCCTTGGAGTCGCTCCTAATTGGGCTCTTTGGAAACGCATTTTCTGCATCCGCCGCAATGGCTCCCACAACGTCACTTATAACATAGGTGGCGTTGTTATCTGTGTTCGTACTGATGTCGATTATTTCGACGTCAAGTTTCCTGATTCTGTCCAAGGATGGCGCAAGAGGTGGCTTTATATTCACGAAGAAAGCGCCAACTCCGTTGAGCACAACATAATTCCCTTCGACGGGAATGCCAAAATTCAGCGCCGTCGCTCCTGGGATGCCGAAGCTTCTGAGGAAGAGAAAAAGGCGACAGAAGCGCTCATGTCTCGCATTCGTCAGCTTCAAAACACTCGAGGCAAGGAGCTATCTGGTGTTCAAATCACTGCCTACTTCCTTAGGATTAGAGTGCAGCCTCTTCAGGCTCGCAAAAATCCCCTTTGGACGTACTCTGGTACAAATGACGCCAACAGAATCTCCGGTGACCTTTCCACCAAGGACTTGGAGAAGTTGGTTCGAAGACTTTCTCGCCTCGGGCAAAGATCCGAGCTTCCTTCTTCTTGTCGCGTGGAACCATACAGCTCCACCAATCCACTCCCCAAGGTATTTTGTCTTTCCGCATTTTTATCTTGTTGCGCCCTTTTTTCTGCATCTCATTGTATTGTCATCTCTTTACTTTACCTTTGGTTTCTATTTTTTCAGGACCATCCTAGTATGACTTCCCTTCCTCCTCTTCCTGAGGGTGGAGAGGTCGAAGAAATGGCCATCGTTGCCGATGATACTCAAGGCTCTTCTGTTCCTGAAAGTGAAGTCGCGGGTTCTCACAAGTCTGCGGCTTCCCATGAGAAAGAACTTGAGTCTGAAGCCAGTGAATCAACTGAGTCCCTTCCTCCCCGCTCGTCTCTCCCAAGAACAAAAGGAAAAGGACTGATGCCGAGGATTCTGGCATTTCTAAGGCTGAAGAAGTTGTTCCTTCTCATCCGAAATCAGCTTATGATCCTTATGTTGAATCCCTCATCAGCTCGTAAGTCAACTTTATCTCTCCCCCCCTTTTTTTTGTACTCGAAATATTTATATTGTCTTGCTTTTTATACTGTCGACTTTTTGTTCACTAGTGATGAGGAAGAAGAAGTACCAGTCACTGACGTGGCTCCTCGGACAAGCACGTCACGTATCGTACTTGTTTCGTACACGCTAGTTGAAGGAGATGAAACATCGCCTCCTCAACAAAACGTCGTCACCACTACTCCACCATCAAGCCCCCTTGTCCCTTCGCCAAAAAGGGCAAGGGTTGAAATGACCGTTGAGCCTCCTCCTCAATTGGGCAGCTCTTCGTCGCAGCTCTTGGATGATGTAAGTTTATCGAGATCTATATTTCCTCTATTTTGCTTTTGTGGACCCTTACTTTTTGTAATGCCGAAGTTTTTCCCCTTCTTTTCTTCTTCTTTGACAGCCTATGATCAAGGATCTTATCCGCATCGGGTCCCAATTTATTGGGTACCGCGAGTATGCCAGCAGAGCTGAAGGTAACGACTTTTTATACTTGCTGTTTTTCCTTGGTTTTTTATTCCTGCTGCTTGTCGCTATTTTTGATCTTTCTTCTCTTTCTTTTCCTTTCTCAACAGAAAAACTTGCAGAGGCTAACAAACGTGCCGAGACACTTGCTCGAAAACTCGAGCAAAGTGAGACGGCTCGTAAGAAAGCTGAGCTTGCCGCTAGCGAAGCTAGAGCTGAAGCTGATGATGCCAAAGCAAAGGCCGCTAGTGTCGAAGAATTGCAGCAAAGGCTCAAAGATGCTGAATCTGCCTTACACGAGCAAAAAACTGCACAAGCTGCACGTGAGCAAGGGGTCATCAAGCGTTTGAAGTCGCAATGTCGACGTACGCTGAGTAATATCCTCAATTTCTTCTTTTTTGTTGCATTTCCTGTATCTTGGTCTTCGACTAATATTTTGTTTCGCGTGGCAGCCCAAACAGATCAGGATTTTGATCTAGAAAATCCCGTCAACGATCCTCTCCTTGACGCACTCTCTCTTTTGGAATTGCATGGGCGCGAAATTCGTGAAGGCGTGGCCAATGCCAGTGCGGGTTTGTCGGCGTTGTTCCCCTACTTCTTTCCGAAGAAAGAGGAACCTTCGACTTTCCTTGACCTTGCCAAGCTTTTCAATCCATCGGAAGATCTTGGGCTGAAGATGCGCCATGAAAATATGAAGGTGGCCGTTGAAAATATCGTTGCTCGGTTGCCGACAGCCGACGGACTCTCGACTGGATGAAGGTTGGCGACACCGATCAGATAGAACAGTCGAGGTGGAAGTCACTGATGAAGGCGGCCAAGCCCAATACGAAGAAAATCTTGGCGTATCTCGGGATCAAGCCTACTTCGACTCCTAGCTCTTCGAGGCCGGAGGTCTAGTTGCATGCCTCTCGTTTTTCTTTTTGCTTCTTTTGCTCTTGTCGCCAAAGTAGTTATTTGGCGACACGTATTTCCTTAGCTCCACTGTAATGCCCTTGTAATTATTCCCAAGAGATTAATGAAGAACTCTATCTTTGCCTGTTATTTGATGTTGTCCTGTTTAAATTTCAGTTGATATTTGATAACTATACTCCAACTTCCGCTCCTTCCAATATTTCGCCTTCTTCCCGCGCGAGGAGAACTGTTACTGGTGCTGCTCCTGTCGATGATACCTTGTCGCAAGAATTGGGTGAGCTTCGACAACAACTTCAGTATGCGAAGAAGCAAACACTTGTGATGATGGAGCAATCTCGTAAGTCATCTGAAGCCGAAAAAGTTGCCCTTCAGCAAGCTCGCGAGGCTGTGGCTGCTAGAGAGATTGCTGCTTCCGAGGCTGAAAAGGCGGTCACTCGAGAAAATTTCATGCTCGAATTGATGAATGAAGCCAGTGCGGATATGTCGGGTATGTTTGTCTCGTCCTGTAATATCTTTCATCTTCATGCTATTGTCTCTTAGAGGTGTTCCTTTCGTTGTTTTGAATAGGTGCCTTTATCGATGCCGCCGTCGAGGAAGAGAGGGTAAACGCTAGGACAAACCTCCTTGTTAATCTTTCCTTGGACCATGGTTCTTTGTTTTGGGCTACTCCGAGAGGACTCGCCAAATTACCGGATTTCAAGATCGCACCTCTCGTACCCGTGATTTCCTTCACTTCTGTACCAAATCCTTATCCATGGTTTACAATTCCATGTTTCCTCGGAATGTCCAACCAAAAACTCTTCCTGAATTGATGGAAAAGTTCAAGGATGCTCGCAGTATCCATGACTTTGTCAAAGCACAACTGGTAGCTGGTGCCAGATTTGCTCTTATCATGCTCCAGATCTGTCACTCGAAGCTTGACCTTACCCAGGTTGTCGAGAAGGTTCACCAAAAGGTAAAACGTCGGAGAGTTGGTGTTGACAGGATTAACACGAAGGTTACGCCTGTAGCCGAAGAAATGATCGAGGACCTGCTTCGGATGGATGCCGACTTTTTTGCCGATGGCCATTATGCCGATTTTCTTGGTGCTGCTCCTGAGGAGGACAGAGTTACTCTTGATGACATACTAAATCAAGACTAGTTTTTTTTTTCTTATTGTAGATATTTCTTCTTTGTAATCCATGACTATATTGTAAAGCAACCATTATATTTCTATGTTTGTCTAGCCCCCGAGTGTCTCGGTGACTCTTTACTATATTTGTATATTTGCGAGGTTGTGAACCAAGGCATTTATATATTTGAGGCAAATATGAGCCCCCGAGCTTTTGTTGAGTACTATTTTGTATTTTTATTGACTCACGAGGTATTTGAATACCAAGGTGAGGTTTTTCTTTTGTCGATGAACTATATTGGAATTCGTCGGGGCAGTGACTTTGGTCATGTTGATAAAGAAGAAAGGTGATATGGCCACTATCTTTATTATATTGCAGCACCGCGAGCCCGCCTCATTAAAAACCTTCTCCGGCCCCACTCGGTGCCCCGAAAAAGGAAAAGAGTGCGTCTGAAAACTCGCGGGCGTTTCAATACATTGAAGTTTTACAAGGACTATATTTCGACTCTAGGCGTAGAACCGCCTGAGTTGCGCCACGTTCCAGGGGTTTGGCTCCTCCACCCCCGTCTTCTTGTCCTTTATCCCGTATGCTCCTCCTCCGATTACTTCCGTGACGATGTAAGGGCCAAGCCATGGTGACTCGAGTTTTTCATGACTTTTTTGCGTGAGCCGAAGAACTAGGTCGCCCACCTGAAAAGATCTTGGCCGCAAACGTCTACCGTGGTAATTCTTCAAGTCCTCGTTGATACTTGGTTACGCGAGATAGTACTTCGTCTCGAGCTTCGTCGAGTGCGTCTACATCGTCTTCCAATGCTATCTTTGAAGCTTCTTCATCATATGCTCGTGACTCTAGGGGAGTCGTGCTCTATTTCTATTGGAAGTACCGCCTCCGCGCCATGAACCGTGAAAAACGGGGTTTCTTGTGTCGCCGTATTTGGTGTTGTTCGGATGCTCCACAGTACACTTGGTAATTCTTCAGGCCAGGTATGTCGAGCTTTTTCTAAAGGTCCCAACAGACGTTTCTTGATGCCATTGCAGATGATGCCATTGGCTTTCTCGACTTGACCATTGGTTTGAGGATGTGCAACTGACGCGAAGTTCAGCTTGATACCCACTTCTTTGCAATAGTCTTTGAATTCATTGGATGTGAAATTGCTGCCGTTGTCTGTGACTATGCTGTGGGGCACTCCAAATCGAAGACGAGGCCTTGTATGAATTTTACCGTGGATGCTCCGTCCGGTGAATTTATCGGCTTTGCTTCTATCCACTTTGTAAATTTGTCGACAGCCTACTAGCATGTACTCCTTTCCTCCCGGCCATGATTTATGTAACTTGCCCACCATATCGAGTCCCCATTGTGCAAAGGGCCACGACAAAGGTATTGGTGCTAGCTCTGCTGCCGGAGAGTGAGGTTTTGCGGCAAACCTTGACACGCGTCGCAAGTTCGTACTATGTCCTTAGCATCCTCAATTGCTCGTTAACCAGCAGAATCCTGCCCGAAAAACCTTGGCCGCGATAGCTCGACTACTTGCGTGGTGGCCACATATTCCTTCGTGTACATCTTTCGAATTATTCTTCCTTCTTCGGGTGTGACGCACCTTTGCAAGACGCCCGAAATACTTCTCTTATATAATTCTCCCTTAACCACCGTGAAAGCTTTGGATCGTCGAATTACTCGCCTTGCCTCGACCGGATCGTCGGGTATTTCTTTCCCGAGTATATATGATATGTATGGCTGCATCCATGGTATTTGTATTACCATGACCAGGTCTTGCTCTTCTTCTTCTTCCTCTTGCTTCTCCTTGGTAGCCCCCGAGGGTTTCTTCTCCTTCTTTTTTGATTTTGTCGACTCAGTGGATCTCTCTCGTTATCTCTTCCCAAAATACACCTGGTGGGACCGCAAGGCACCGCGACCCGATGTTTGCCGTAACGTCGGCTTCGTCGTTGCTCAATCTACTAATATGATTTACTTCGCATCCATCGAACAACTTCTCGAGCTCATTGTACACCTCCTTGTATGCCATCATGCTATCATTGACTCGCGTCGCATTGGTTCATAACTTGCTGAGCTACCAACCGTGAATCGCCAAAGATTTTTAATCGAGTTGCTCCGCAGGCTTTTGCCATCTTCATCCCGTGTATGAGAGCCTCATATTCTCGCTTCATTGTTAGACGCGTTAGGGAACGCTCATCCGAAGGATGTACTTCAACTTGTCGCCTTCAGTGTGATATGAGTACTACTCCCGCGCCAGCCCCTTCTAGTCTCTTGGACCCATCAAAGTTCATAGTCCAGGTTCTCGACAAATCTGGAGGTCCCGTATTTTGCAACTCCATCCACTCGCGATGAAGTCCGAGCAGTATATGCGACTTTATTGCTTTTCTTTTTCGTACGTGATGTCCCGAGGGGAAAGTTCTATTCCCCAAAGGGAGACACGACCCGTAGCTTCCGGATTGTTCAAGTATATTTGACAAGGGAGCTTCGTTGACCACTATGATCGGGTGTGCCGAAAAATAGTGGCGCAATTTTCGTGCCGTCGTGAACACTCCATATGCTAGCTTTTGGTACCGAGGGTACCTTTGTTTTGAGGGCGACAAGACTTCGCTCACGAAGTATACCGGTCGCCGTACTCCATGGATTTTCCCTTCTTCTTCTCTTTCGACAACTAACACCGTGCTAACCACTTGGGGTGTGGCTGCAATATACAGTAGGAGAGGTTCCTTTTCCTTTGGAGCCACCAGGATTGGTGGTGTCGAGATTTTTCGCTTCAGGTCCTCGAAAGCTCTATCGGCTTCTTCGTTCCACTGGAATTTATCTCCTTGTTTTATCAGCGCATAAAATGGTAACGCTTTTTCTCCTAACCTCGGCGACGAATCTGCTCAAAGCTGCGACTCGCCCGGTTAGTCGTCGTATTTCTTTCAACTTTGTTGGCTTCCTCATTGTTACTATGGCTTGTATTTTGTCGGGATTCGCTTCAATCCCTCTTGCTGAAACTAGAAATCCCAGAAGTTCTCCTGCTGGGACGCCAAAAGAACACTTCGTCGGGTTTTTTTTTTTTTTGAACTTAACTACTGCAGGGGAGCCCCCCACAGCCTTTTATTGCTCATTATCAAAAGAAATTATGTACAAAAGTCAAAGAAAGAAAAATATGTACAACAACTACCTACCTACTGATTACAACAAGTTGTCAATCCATGATGACAAAGAGCTTATAGAGTTCTCCTTTACCCTATGCTTAAGTAGGGTAACATCTGTAATGAAACCAAGTTCTCCAACTCCCGAAAGTTGGCTGCATGCCTCTAAAGATCTTATTATTCCTTTGTTTCCAAATATTCCAAGCATGCAAGAATTATAATTTCGTAAAACAGGGGCCTTTGAATCTTCTCTTAGTCTCTTTTAACATCTCTGGCCCGAACCATGCACCCAATTAACTTGAAGATATATCCAAATTCTCACACCGAACATACACTCAAAAAATAAGTGTGACCAATCCTCCAATGCATGGGTATCGCATAACACACATCCGTGGTCCGATGTGACATTCCAATGCCTTCTTCTGAGCATATCTTTTGTATTGATACGATCATGCACAATGAGCCAAGCAAAAAATTTATGCTTTGATGTACACTTACTCTTCCAGATCCATTGAGATGGAAAGTGAGAGGGAATATGTTGGTAGTTTAATCTGTAGACTTGACTTGGAACGAAATCTCCATTTTTGTTACATGAAATAAGCCATTGATCTTGATTCTCTGATGTGGCCACTCCTCTCAAAATGCTCTGTAACATTCTGAATTCATCTGAAGCTTCATTGGATAAAGGGAGATGAAAAGCTTGTGCAGGATCAGAAAGCTGTAATGCCTCATTTACCGAGATAAGTTTATCCTTAACAAATGAAAAAAGCCTTGGGAACCTTTCATCGAAGAACATATTTTTCCAATTATCCGACCAAAATAGAATTGTCTCTCCATTTCCCAAATTGCAATGTGTCATTTTCCTATAAATATCAATTAGCTTCATAATGTTCCTCCACCAAAAGGAACCACAGAGAGTAACTGCATGTGGGACTTCCTTATAATAATATGAGTTTCGAATTAACTTGACCCAGGGAAGATCCACATTGTTGTAGAATTTATGCAATTGCTTCAACAGAAGACATTTATTCTGAAATTTCAGATTAATGACACCCAAGCCACCCTTTTTTTTTGGTTTACAAATCATCTCCCAAGAGGCCAAGGAATGTGCTTTATCATCATCTTTTTTCTTTCTCCACAAACAATTCCTTCTAGCTCTATCAATCACCTCAATTGCCCCATCTGGTATATCTAGTGTACTAAGGTAGTGAATGGGCATTGAAGACAATACAGAATTGACCAGAATTAACCTGTCACCATAAGATAGGAAAGAAGCTGAAGCAGTGAGCCTTCTTTCAATTCTATCAGTTAGAGGAGATAAATCTCTTATTGTTGGCTTAGTAGTGCCCATAGGAATGCCAAGATATGGAAAGGGCATTGATGCAATAGAACATTGTATTTGAGTTGACAAAGCCTCAGCTTCAGCTTGAGATATGTTGATAGGAATGAGTGATGATTTGTGGTAATTTGTCGAGCACCATCGTCGGGTTTAGCTTGAGGCAGAATTTGTCGAGATTGTCAAAAGTTTCTTTGAGATCCTCGATCAGCGTTGTCCCCTTTTTTGATGTTATGACGACATCATCGATATATACTTGCACATTTTTCCCGATCTGTGTTGCTAAACACTTCTGCATCATCCTCTGATATGTTGCTCCCGCATTTTTTAGACCAAAGGGCATTGTCTTGTAGCAAAACACGCCGTAAGGTGTAATAAACGCTGTTTTGGCTTCATCATCTTCTTTTAATCTGATCTGGTTATAACCAGAGTATGCATCCAAAAAGGAAAGACGTTCACAGCCTGCCGTGGAGTCGATGATTTGATCGATCCTTGGGAGGGGGAAGTGATCCTTAGGGCAATGTTTGTTGAGACACGTAAAGTCGACGCACATGCGAAGGACTGTCGTGTTTTTCTTCGGCACCATCACTGGGTTAGCTACCCATGTGGCTTCTGTGATATCTCTCCGATAAAACCAGCTTCCTCTAGTCGATTTATTTCGATAGCATGGATTTGCGGTTTGGTTCCGAAAAACGCCGCAAAGGTTGTCCGATTGGTTTTGTCTGTTGGATCCAAATTTAGGTGGTGCTCGGCAAGTTCCCTGGGTACTCCTGGCATGTCAGCTGGACACCATGCGAAGATTTTCCAGTTCTCACGGAGGAACTCGACGAGCGCGCTTTCCTATGCGATATCCATGTTATTTGCAATGGATGTCGTCTTTTTTGGATCTGTCGGGTGAATCTGCACCTCCTTAGAATTTTTCTCTGTGTTGAAAGTTGATTCTTTGTTTGGCCTTCCAACGTCTGGCAGTACGTCGTAATCAGTCATGCTTTTCGACGCCAAGTATTCAGCTTGCATCCCGAAGGTTTATGATAACCGATGGAAATCCTTGTCGCACTTATCAGCTAAGGCGAAACTCCCTTTGACCGTGATTGGTCCCTTGGGTCCAGGCAATCTCCATAACGGGTATGTAGAGTGTGGTACTGCCATAAATCTAGCATATGCTGGTCGTCCCAACAAGGCGTGGTATTGCGATGGAAAATCCACGACTTCGAACTCCGGTTTCTCGATTCTATAATTTTCTCGGGTTCCAAACTCGAATGTCGAGGTTGATCTTCCCCAATGGGTAACTTGGTTTCTCCGGTGTGATGCCGTGGAACCTTGTATCCGTTGGCTTCGGGTTTGCTAAGGATATGTTCATCTTCCTCAATGTATCTCGCATACATAAGGTTTAAGCTGTTGCCACCATCTATGAATACTCGAGAAACATCAAAGCCCGCAATAACTGCCGGCGAATAAGTGCTCGACTGCCCTGGTCGAGGAACTTGCTGCGGATGATCCGCTATTGTGAAACCGATATCTTGTCCCGACCAATTAAGGTACTCAACTCGTTGGTGGAGGCATTTTTCTCGCCATAAACACCGTCGTGAGATTACTTTTTGAGCTCTATTGGATGGCCTTCCCTTCTGAATCATCGACACTGCTCCGTTGGAGTTAGGATCAACATAGGGTGGTGGTGCAGGTGCTGCCGCTATTCTGAGCTGGTGTTGATTGCCCTCTGTAATCGCGGGAGGTGGCGGTAGATGAACTTCGCTCCTCGGTTCCCGAGGGTTTCTCTGTGATGCTCGTGCGTGAGCGTTTTCTGCACATCTGAACATTGCTTGAAAATTTCGACAATCTTTCTGCAGGTGTCCTGACTGTCTTTTCCCATTGCTATCGAGGAAAAAATGCATCTGGCACGGTCCATTTAACATTTCTTCGGGGGACACGAAAGGTCTTGGAAACCTCGGCCCATTATTTTGTCTATTGCGGGAGTCGTCTCTATTGTCGCTTCTCTGTTCATTGCTTCTTTGATAGTCGTCTCTGTTGCTTCCTCCTGTATTTGCCCGAAATCCTGCCGAAATTTGCCCTGGGGCGTCATAATTCGGATCATCGCCGAGGAAATCGTCGCCTCGACTGATAATTTCGACCACGGTCTTCTTCTGGCGACCTGTGTCGTTTATTGTGGACAGCGTCTTCTCCGTCTGCCCATCTATTTGCTATTTCCATCAACGCGGATACTGTTTTTGGATTGGTCCTTCCCAAGTCCTCGACAAAATCTCCACGCCTGATTCCTGCGACAAACGCATCTATTGCTCTCTCGTCAGATATATTTTCTGCCGAGTTTTTTATGATGTTCCACCTTTGGATGTATTTTCTCATTGACTCATCTGGTTTTTGTCGACACGCCCTCAGCTCTTCTAACGACGCAGGCTTCTTGCATGTGGACCTGAAGTTCTTGACGAATACGTCCTCGAAACTTTCCCAGCTGTCGATGGATCCTGGCGGTAGTTTTTTGATCCAAGATCGTGCGGCTCCACTTAAGTGCACCTGAATACTTTGCATCGCTGTTGCTCTAGTTCCTCCAGTTAGCTTCACCGTTTCGAGGTAATCAATTAACCAGTCCTCCGGATCTTGCGGGCCGTCGAACTTTTTGAAGTGATCGGGTAACTTGAATCCCGAGGGGACTCGAGTTTTTCGGACTCTTCTCGTGAAGCACGGTAGACCGCACATATCCTCGTCATTAAGCTCCGGGGACCGCCGATGATCCCTTCGCTTTGCCTCGCTCTATCGACCCTTGCTTGTGCTCCTGTATCTCTTGCTCTACTTGGCCCTTCCGGAGCTGCCGCCGTTGCTGCTGCAGGTCGTGGACTATTTTGCCTTGCCGCTTCTTCGGGAGGCGTTGCTACGAACGCTGTCCCCATAGCTCCAACTCCTGCTAACGCCATATTGTATAATGTTTCTCTTGGATCTCCCGGGGTGGTCCGGATGCAAGGATGTAAGCTTGTGTCGCCATATACCCAGCTTCCGGTGTCTTAGGGATAATATTTCCTCTTGTATCTATCGTCATAAAAGACATGTCGAGGTTTTGAATCAAGTGCTCTCTTTTCGCTTCGGGTATGTGTTGTAACCTTGATTTTCCTCTCGTTCCGAGCCTCTCCGTGGCTATCACCCGAAACTCTAGATTGTCCACTTAGATCCGCCCTTCTCCCGCCGGATGCGTAAGCCGCCTCCTTTCTCCCGTTCAACTCAGCTGTCTGTTTTTCTATTTCTCGGGCGGTTCGTGCGAGCATATATTGATAAGCTTGCAGTTCTTGAGCTGTAGCCGTCGTCGTCATTGGTTCCGAACCATCTATGGCTTTTGCCGCTCTATCCCAGTGCTGCTCGTGGAAGTTGAACTCGACGCGTGGTGTGGGCCCGACATATTTAGTGCCCATACCTCTCCTTAGATCCGAGGGATCGACAAAAGGATTTCCCAACTCGTCGAAAGCCTCGGATGTTTCCTCTTGATTTTCTATAGCATAAATCCGATGATGTTTTGTACTCGGATCTATGTTGGGTTTGGTGACATCATTGTTGAGATTGATGAAGACCTTGCCCATCGTGAGAGATTTGTCGATGAAGTCGTAACTATCGACATCGCTTGAGCCATCGCTTATATATGAGTCCGCGATGACTCAAACGATGCGTTGCTCGAAGATCTTGGCGAGTTTCTCTCTTGCTCGATGCCGACGTAACGTGTTGCCGAAGTTTCTTCTTCGACTCAGTTGACGATGCATAGCTTGAAAAATCAGAATCGACCGCCGATGATCCCGACGAAATCGGAATTTCGACACGATACGATCCTTCCTTCTCGACGCGAAAGTGGAATCTTCCGAACGTCATCTCCAAGGGCTCCGCCAGATACGCATATGCATCCAAACGGGAGGGTGGGTGAGGAACAAAATCAACAAGACCAGCAGCGATCCGTTTACCTCGATCCATAGTGTTGCTTCCGGTTGACGATGTCGAAGATCTTGAACGTGCCATCGAGATCAGCTCCTTACGCCTCTAATTCCCACAGACGGCGCCAATTGACAAGGGATTAACTTATCAATGCCTATGGATTGTAGGCTAGGGTTTAATTAGAAGTAGAGGGCAAGTAGATCTCAAAGGTTTCAGCCGAAAAGTACTCGACGAATATGAAAACTAGGGTTTGCAGACAATGATTCGACGATCTCTTCGTCCCTCGACTCCCCCTTTATATAAGAGGTGGAGCCGAGGGTTTCGTTTTGTACAAGTTACAGAGTCCGGGACGGTTTCTAACTCATCCCGCCAGATTACAAATAACGCTTCCTATTACAACTCTATCTTTTCCTTTAACACATCTTGGGCTTCCGAATCTTCTTATCCTTCGGGTAGTGGGCCTTCAATAAACCCCGGGTACTATACTTGGCAGGCCCATTTGGGATGCCTATGTCAGGTGTAACTACACCCGGGTGTAGTATGAATATGTCTTTAAAATTTTACACGCTTGTAGGTTACGTCATTTATTATGTCTAGATTTTTTTGAGATTTTTTTTAAATAAATATGTATGATTTTCGATTTTTTTTTTAAACAGGAGCACAGGTGCCATGAGCCAAAGACACTTTTCGGAGAGATGTACTGGTACTATACCAATAGGCAACGTGGTGGCTCGTCCCATGCAACGTGTGCCCGCTGAGGGCATCTCCAGCGGCGCGACGCATTTCGGACTTCCGAAATGTCCGTTTGCGTCGCGCGGCGGACGCGAGACAGACCGTTTTTGTCCGCGCGTCCGTTTGCACCTTGGGGAGGCTCCAGCGGCGCGACGCATTTCCGCGTTTGCATGAAATATGAAGTTTCGAAACAACAAAATAATATTCAATGAAGTCATAGTTATTACATTTAAATTTTAAAAAGTCGGCATGCAAATAAGATAGTACTCCTCTAGGCATGATCTGCATGGCCAGCCAATGTCCATTGATGCTCAATTAGATCCGTTTGCAGCTGTTTGGAGACGTATCAGGACGCTCGTTCTCAACGATCATGTTGTGCATGATCACGCAGCATGTCATCACCTCATGCATGGTCTTCAGCGACCATGTTCTTGCCGGGTGACGGACAATTGCCCTTGAGCTTGGAGCACACCAAAACCACGCTCCACATCTTTCCTGCAAGCCTCTTGCATCTTTGCAAACCTTCTCGTCTTCTCGGAGTTTGGAGTACGGACAGTCTTCACCAATGTGGCCCAGTCAGGGTAGATGCCATCAGCAAGATAATATGGCTGGTCATATGCATTTCCATTGATCTCATAGCTCACCCGGGGAGCTTTGCCTTGCATGAGCCTTTCGAAAACCGGTGATCGGTGCAACACATTGATATCATTGTTGGAACCGGCCATGCCAAAGAATGAATGCCAAATCCATAAATCTTGAGATATGACAGCTTCAAGAATGACAGTTTTTCCCTCCTCATGCCCGTTGTACGCACCCTGCCATCCAAATGGACAGTTTTTCCACTGCCAATGCATGCAATCTATGCTGCCAATCATTCCTGGGAAGCCTCTAGACTCGTTGATAGACATGAGGCGCCTTGTATCCTCAATAGTTGGCTCCCTACAGTAATACTCTCCGAACACGGCAATGACGGCTCGGCAAAACCTGTATATGGCCTCAAGACAGGTGCTCTCACCCATTCGAAGATACTCATCGAATATATCCGCAGGCATTCCATATGAGAGCATGCGAATAGCCGCGGAGCATTTTTTGTATGAGGTGAAGCCTAACGCAGCTGTTGCATCGCGCCTGCATTGAAAGTACGTGTCGTAGTTTCTGACGCCCCGTAGAATGACCAAGAACAGGTCCCTTGACATCCTGTATCGGCGCCGGAACAATTTTTCCGGGAAGATCGGATTGGTGAGGTGGAAGTAGTCCTTGTGGAGGCGGGCCTGCCCTTCCACTCTGTTGCGCGACAGGTTTTTGGAGCGCCCCTTCACAGAGCCCCGGTGTTGCGGCCCCGGGTTAGAGGTGAACTCGTGGATCATGGAGGCCGCAGTAGTTGCCAATGTCTGCGTGGACTCATCGGACTCCTCGTCGGAAGAGGAGTCGACAACCTCCGCGCGGAACTTGTCCAACATCTGCCACATGTCCATCTGCGTGGGTACAAACTGCGGATCAATGGCCACGCACAATAGCGCCGAAAACACGAGTAGAAACCTACCGGCGCAATTGACCGAACAGGTCGTGGGCGGCGCGGAAGGGCGGCGCAACCGGGAGCGTTTCGGCCGAAAACAGCCGGCACGTACGCGGTGGAGCACGCTCCTGCTCTCCCGCGCAGCAAAAACGGAGCCGACGCCGACTACTGCGGCGCTACGGCCGTACGGCGGCGCTAGGGGTGGGGGTGGTGCCGTCGCACTAGGGCAGGAAAGAAGGGAAACAAGAAGCAAATCGAAGCGGTCGATTTCGCTGTCCCTGACATGCGGGACCGGGTAAGAAATGGAGGACGCTCGGCGCGTCCGCCGAGCGTCCGCCGAGACGCAAACCTGGCGCATATTTGGACCAGGTTTGCGTCTCCGCGGGCGGCCCGGTCACTTTGCGTCGCCCCGCTGGAACAGGCCCCAGACGCATTTGCGGTCACGGCGGACGAAAACGGTCGCTCAGCGTCCGTTTGCGTCGCGCCGCTGGAGATGCCCTGATTGCCACAATTGTGTTGGTCGTGGTCATCTCATGCAACGACAGTGAGTGTGTTGTAGCCTTCACTTCCTGCCTCCTCTGCACATGGCGTGCCTTGCCTTGCAGCAGCGAATTTACTCTCTCCATGCATTGATTCATGCATGCATGCATTGGATGTTTTCATCAACTCCGGTCAGCTCACATTTTCGTAGTAGCTAGCAGCTAGTTAGGTGCCGTCCTTCTGTTCATGGATTTGAAGTTTTGGACTGCAATTCCTTTCTTGGAAGAGCTCTTGGAGATCTCCGATGCCATGTGACGACTTGTATTCAGGTCTTTGGAGGGCGTTGGTACTGGTTGAGTAGCACAAATAGGGAATTAATGGGAGATATGAGCTGTGGTGTGTTGACTCGGCATGTGACATATATTATACAAGTACACATATACTCCTATGTATACATACACCGTCATGAAGTCATTATAATAAGGGTGCACAACAAGTGCCATCTATCGGAAACAATTCTCTATATCCAGTTCCGTCTCTCAATGCGCTGGTTTCACATCTGTTCAAACCTGGAAATTCCCAAATGTGCAGAAAATTTGAGGCAAATCTTTTGCCTCCCCTTCCAAAAAAAATGTGCAGAAAAGGAAGGCAGGCAGAGTGGCAGACACATGCTAATAATGTACTGATGTACGATGGCTTGCGTTTTGCACATTTTTAGATAAAGGTTTCTGACGCAATGATTACTGAAAAATGATCATATATTAGCACTCTAAGGCTGGTCATAGTGCTTAGTAATTTCAACTAGTAACATGCACATGACACTAGTTTATGTTACTACCCTCATAGTGCATAGTAACATCAAGTTAGTATCATATAGTTGGCTCCATTAATTAGCTTGTAGACTCATTGTGTCTTGAAAAATGTGATGTTACAGTAACTAGCTATGTTACTCTATCCTCCTCTCTCCTTATTAACTCAATGCCACATAAGCAAATTTGATGAGTTGTCTTCTAAGTTACTACTGAAGTTACTTGCACTATGAGCACTCTAAAGAATTTTACATGAAGAAACTGCATTTTGGTGGGGCCAAGGTCTGCCAAACTAAACCCTAGAGAATTTTATATGCAGATTTGTATGATATACTGCGCCAATCAACTGAACTGTTTTCAAGTTTTGTGATTTTGCAGCTATGACTTTTCTTTTTTCGATAAGGGGCGCTTTATTACTCAAAAAGTTTTAAGTATTACACCCAGCCTCTGCATAACCAGGAATCCAGGATGCACACAGCCGTTCCGAAGTCCAGGAGCCAACAAAAAGCGATAAAAAAGATAAAAGCCAACTACTATGAGACTCCGTTGGCTTCAATTCTCCTACTATGCAGCCACCCATGTTGGGAAATAAATTCCGTGGCCGTGTTCTCCAATCGTGTAGACACCTCCATAAAGAGGTCGCGATCCTCCGAACGCTGAAGTGGCAACCATGAACGGAGCAAAGCCGTACACCGGTAGATGACCTGCATAAGAGAATAATTTTTGTCATTAAAAACCTTGTCATTCCTACATAGCCAAAGCGACCATGCAACCGCAATCGCTCCCACTCTGATAATCGTTTTGTACCTAGAATCCACCCCATTAAGCCAATTGCCAAAAATGTTTGCAATGCTACGGGGAGGATATAAGGTGGAACCTATCTGAATGATTGACCATATAGATCTAGCAACACGACAGTCGAAGAAAAGGTGTTTTATTGTCTCCTCCTCGTGACAAAACACACATTTCGTACAGCCTTGCCAGTTGCGCTTAACAAGGTTATCTTTAGTAAGAATCACACCTCTACGAAGATACCATGCAAAGACCTTTGTTTTGAGAGGTCTCTTCATCTTCCAGATGGATTTATTATTTAAAACCGGTTGCGTAGATAGGCATAAAGCTTTGTACATGGAGCTAACCGAAAATATGCCATTTTTTGTGAGACTCCAACGGAATTCATCCATCCCCTGAGCCAACTGGATAGAATCTAACCGCTGAAGTAGTTCATTCCAGGAATCTAGCCGAGGACCGATAAGATCACGCCTGAACGTCATAAAGGGAGAGAAGATTCCATCACCATGTCTGGTGAATGTTCATTGAATTATGTGTACATTGTTTTGATCATGTGCTGCTATGTGGCTTGATTGCCTTGATAGCATGATGGACGAGAGAGAACGTATAACACTTCGAGGCTTCAACCCATCTGAGCACCTCATATATCTTTTTTTTTTGCAGGAACATTCGTCATATAGACGTTATAAGCGCATCAAGTAATAACACCGTATACAACCAATATAAGAGCATCTTCAACGGGGCGATTAAACAGCCTATTTCGGGCTGTTCGAATTGGTCCACGCGGATAGACAACGCACGCTACAGAGTGGGATCCAAACAGACCGACTCGCGCAGATCGACTTACCCATTCAACAAATTTGGTATGCTGATGCGTCAGGCAGCGTCCTCCCTTTGGTCTCCCTGGACCCTCCCGCTAGTGCCACAAAAGACATACAAAAGCAACTCTCCTACCTGAAACGCTCGCCCGCCACCTCTGCCACCAAACCAGGCAGCGTTGCCATCTGCACTCTGGGTCACCGTTGCCGAGTCGTGCTGGCCACGAACCTTGTTTTCTGACTGCCATCTACGGCAACGACACAAGATCTGGCCGACTGTTGCCGTCCAAAGCTGTCTTCGTGACTTCCCCATTTTTAGTAACGACACATATTTTTTCGAAATGGGGCAGCGCTCGGTATCTGCATCAATCGACGCACACAGTCTTATTCATTTATTGCAAAGTTCAAAATAATAGGTCCATTACATCAAGGATCGGCGAGGGTTCAGACATGTATCAACCATCGGAAAGTGAAACGCAACATATGTCTATCCATCTTGGATCCTTCCAGTGTGACGACCCAGTAGTCTGCAAAAAGAAGTCATGTGTAACCGTTAGCAGACGGTTGCATCCAATAATCATAGTTTTCCGCTGATCCTCCGGGAGAAGATATGCCAATTGCTAAATCCAATGTAATGTATTGCTCGTCGGATAACCTGCAAGAAATTAGTTCCATTTTATTTGATAAAAATAATGTCATTCTGACTTTTCCAAAGAGACCAACATAAAGAGGATACCCCAATACGTATCGTTGCTCTATCAGAACTGTTAACCCCGTTGAGCCAATTACTAAACATATTAGTAATATTAGCGGGATGGAGTTATGTTGTAAGTAAAATAAATCATTCGCCAAACGATTTTAGCAAAATGATATGAGAGAAATAAGTGTTGTACAGTTTCTAATTCATCACAGAAACAACGTTTTTGACACCCATTCCAATTACGTTTAGCCTGATTATCTTCTGTGAGCAACACATTATTATTAAAGAACCACATGAATTTTTTTTATTTTCAGAGGAACTTTTAATTTCCATAAATATTTACGGAGAAATCTAGTATGATCATTCATTAAATGTAAGCACGTAGACTTAACCGAAAAAATCCTAACTCGTAAGTTTCGAACAAATTTGCCAGGAATAGTAGATAACCTCATCGTCATTAAGCTTTGGCATAAGTGAATACATTGATTCCACTTATACTCATTAAAAGTACGTCTATAACTGATATTAAGTGGCGTTTGTGCCATCTCAGTGGCAACCCGAACATTTTTCCGCTGAATAATATTATACAACGACGGGTATTGTGAGGCTAAAAAAATATCACCTAACCATACATCCTCCTGGAAGCGAACAGAAGATCCATCCCCAACTATAAAATGCCCCCGGTAAAAAATTAGTTTTAACACACAAGAGACCTTTCTAAAGGGGAATCAATAGGTTTAACCTCAACGAGTTAATGTTTGGTTCTTCAAATATTTATTGTGAAAAAGTTGTTTCCACATTCCTTCCTCAGTGAAAAAGTTTAAACAACCATTTACTAAGCAAGCATTTTTTTAGTTGTAAGACCTTAATGCCTAAACTACGTTGGTCTTTAGGTTTACAGACCATGCTCCATTTTGAAAGCCTATATTTTTTTTATCAGCCTCATCTGTTTGCCAGAAAAACAAGACCTAAAAAATCCAAAAAAATTCTCAGACCAGCAGGGATCTCTAGGAACATAGCATGAACATATGTAAACTTTTCAAGCTGAATTTATTAACAGAGTGAATTCCACTTTTTACCCTCTATTTATGTATTTATGCATTTGAGATACTAATTACCTCATTTAGTGGAACTTGTACAAAAATAGCACATCTAGGCCATTATAAATATGGTTTTACCCGAGTTTAGCATTTTCCTTGTTTTTGATAGATAGGATAGGCGTGCTTCGTCGATGTGGTGCGCTAGAATTTGTAAATATCGGACGGTGTTGTCGACAATTATATCTAGACTTCTCTTTTCTAATTGTTACACTCGTCGTCCTAGTACCGATATTTTTGAGTTCCGGTTATCACCTCACACCTTGCCTAATGCATACACACTGGAAAACGAGGATCCAAATATTCTAGAATGCGCAATCTAGACAATTTTATACTCAATGAGGTAATTAGTGTCACAAATGCATAAATAGAGGGTAAAAAGTGAAATTCACTCTTATTGGACACCATCCGATCCCCATAGGAGAGTAATTTGTTACGCCAACAACCTAGCTTAGCACCAAAATGTACAGGGTGCCATTCAGAATTTCGAAGTTTGTGATGATTGATTGGTATACCAATGTACCTAATAGGTAGACATCATGCCTCACAACCAAAGATTTGTCTATACTCATGTTCTACATCCTTTGCTTTACCAAAACAAAATATTTCGCTTTTGTGAAAATTAACTTTTAATCCTGAAAGTTGTTCAAACATGCAATGAATTAATTTCATATAGATAGCCATTTTTGTATCATGTTCCAGAAATAAAATGGTGTTACCGGCATATTGGAGAATTGACACCCCTCCATTAAGTCAGCAACGACACATACCTCATGTGTTGACGGAATTGACTACCTACTGGCCTCCGTCCCTCCACTGGTCACGCAAGAAACTCTTCTATAGACGCACGCTTGGGCACCAGTGTGGGCACATACATTGACGATGCATTCATGAACTGCGTAACTATATATGCTTGTGCAGATGAGTAGTAAGGCAATTGATTTTTTCTACAAAAATATCATCGAATCATCATCACCCTGCTACAATCATGTTAGGCAATTGTTCGGCACCCTGCTAGAACCTTGAGCGCCAAGAAAATGTGGGAGGTGTTGATAGCATGTGTCATCATGCACAACATGATCGTTCAGGAAGAACGAGATGAAACCATCTATGCTGGTGATTGGAAAATTGAGGGTGAGTTGGTTGAGCCACAACCTGGGGAGCATCATGGGAATACTTCTTACATATGCATAATTCGATGCTGGATTGGACCACCCATGACCACCTTCAAGATGATTTAATTGAGCATATGTGGAGTCATACGGAAAACCGGCCAACCTAGCTAGTCTCATTTGATATTTGATTTAAATTCTCTTGTTTGTGAAACTATATGGTTGTGTGATTGTGAACTATTAATATTTATACACAATATTAATTTTAGTAATACCTATCAATTTATGGTAAAATAGATGATCACCAAATTTAAATGGCAATGACCAGCTGACCAAGGCTGGCATGGCCAACGTGAACACAATTGTCGCTCGGCTTTTCGCAAAAAAAAAAAAAAAATTCGCTCGGCTGATCGCACTGGTCTAGCAGACTGGAACACCCAAACAATTTATCCGCGGATCAACTTCAAACGAATCAAAACGGTCCATTTGTATCATCGTTTTGGATCGTCCCACCAGATGCCCTGAGCGCGATGTAGGACTATTACTCACAGGAGTTTTTTTTGTGAATTAACGGAGCTTTCATTAATCAACCAGGGTTACAATCTTTGGCTAGCACATTAGCAAGGAAGGGTGGATTATAATTGATCCATAAGCACCTCCTTCTAATACTAGTAGCTTTCCTAGCACAAAGATGAGCAGCCTCATTTGCTTGGCGCCCAACAAATAAAAGTTTAAAACTTTGAAACAACCCACTAAGCTCCTCTATCTCCTGACGGATGCTGGTGATACACGACCGACCACCACCTGGGTCTTCGATAAGTTTGATGACCTCTAGGGCGTCAGATTCAATCTCCACTTTCAGAAAGCCACGATCAATGGCGAAACGGATTCCTTCAAGGATCGCTACAGGTTCTAGAACCAGGGAATTAGCAGCAAAATCCGTCCACTTGGCCTGTGCTTGTATTAGCAAACCATCTGAGTCCCTAACACCTGAATTATCCTCCTTATTAAAACTGGCGTCTACAGCGATCTTCAGAGTCCCACTATCAGGCTTGTTCCATACAGCGGCAATCTTGATTGGTTTTGGTTCCTTCTTTCTGCCTATTTGAGCCAGATCATAAGTAGTGTCTAGAGCCCACTGAACTGAACCAGACACGCTCCTTCCCCCTTCGCCATGCCACATTGCATTACGTTCCTTCCAGACTGACCAACACCCGCACAGAATGACACATGCCTCATTCAACGGGACGATCTTGCCATCAAGCAAATCCGAAGCCCAAGAACTTGGATGCATTAAGGGAATTTTAATAGCCGCTACCTTATTCAGCTCGTCCCAGAATAAATGAGCCCACGTACACTCAAAGAAAGCATGGAAGATTGTTTCCTCTTCTGCCCCACAAGTTTTGCAAAAAGAGATCCTCTCCATATGTTTTTTCTTCAGAACTTGTCTACGCGGTATAAACTCATTCAGAACTCTCCACCAAATGGATCTCACTTTAGGTGGCACTTGTAGTTGCCATAGACTTTTCCATTGACGCTCCATATGTCCACCAGAGGACATTTCTTGTAAATGTTCTTGGTTTTGAGAAGCAAGTAATTTGTAGCACGACCTTACTGTGAAATTACCACTCTTCTCCAGATCCCAGGCCCAAACATCATCAGTGAAACGGCCAATGGGAATAGAGCATATGGCTGAAATATCAGGTTCAACAAAGTTCTCCATAATTTTCTCAGTGTTCCATTGGCCCGAATCCATTATTATAAGTTCATTAACTTTAACGATTTCAGACTCAGGTAATCTCACTAAAGGAGACTTGCTAATGTGGAAAGGGATCCATGAATCCTCCCATACATTGATCGAAGTGTCGTCTCCCACTCTTTTTATCATGCCTTTCTTTAGCGCTTCACAGCCATGAAGAATTACCTTCCAAATGTGTGAACTACTACGCTTCTTCTCTGCTGACAGAAACTACTTATCACAAAAATACTTGCCCCGAAGAACTCTAGCACACAAAGAATCAGGTCTATCCATCAGTCTCCAAGCTTGCTTAGCCAACATTGCTTGGTTAAATAACTGGAAATCCCTGAACCCCATACCACCAGCAGATTTTGGGATTGCAATTTTGTCCCATTTCCTCCAATGAATCTTCCTCTTATTTTCACCTCCTCCCCACTAGAATCTTGCAACACAGCTTGTAATTTTCTTGCAAAGCTTCTTGGATAACCTAAAACAGCTCATAGAGTAAGTTGGAATCGCCTGACATCTGGCTTTAATTAATACTTCTCTCGCTGAACCAGCTGGGGAGACACCGTCCTCAGGGCAAACTACATGCTTTTAGTTTCATAAAAAAAAAAACTCTTGCATGTTAATTTTATTATCCATCCATTGCTAGACCTATGGGCACTAGAAAGCACTACCAAGTTCTGTAGATATTCACAGATATTTCGTACAAGAAGGTATAAACGCACCATAACAAATTAAACTTGCAAACTGAAATTTGGATTAATGTGATACGTTTGGCTTGCTTAAATTTACAATCAAATTTATTTACGTACAAGATTTTGTTAAACACCTAAAATTGTAAAAAGGAATTGTACGAACAAATACAATTTTAGTTTAAAAATAAATCATACTCAATCGTTTCTAGTTATAAGCTATATAGTTTTTGGCATAGAAATTAAAGAACACACGTTTAGGAAAAAATACACAATGTTTAGCTAGAATTAACCTGCAATTCACGTGAGCTAATAGAGGACTTTGCACATGACAAGGAAACATAATCAAATCCCTATAAACATTGTTCATACAAGTAGGCCAACGCAATACATCTATATTCTGGATATTTTTCATAAAACTATATGGCTTATATTTCGGAATAGAGCCAATATCTAAAATGATACCATTAGAATGTATCACAAATACATATGCTATTTTACATGATTTTGTGGGATGTAGTTAAATTGTTACCTTCCATAGTTGTTATTGTAAAATGATATCAATGCTAGTATATACTGATTGATATACCAATAGAAAAGGTCATGCATTTAATTACAAAATGAGTTATCAGAAAGCAAAAAAGTTTAGTGTAAATGGGGGGCATTTGGTTGATTTTCACTCTTCTGGTACCCTTGAAGTAGTCAGGATAATCATGTAAACTTGGTATCTAATTACTAAGAGGAACAATTCAGAAAAAGATGTGTGTGCACATTACATCGTAAACTGGTAAAGGTGGGGTTTCAGGAGGGGATTATGAGCTATTTGAGAAGACCAAATTTTGTCCATATCTTGTGGTATATGAGAGATTTTTCAAGAAGTCTCATATTAGTTAGTACCAGACAGCCTAGTCTTTCGCAAATGACGGTAATAAGAAACATCGATGCGAGTAAAATATTTGATGCAGTCATACCAACACTAAAGTATCACATCTCAACAAAATTTGGAAGTGAAGCATGATTGATTGTAACACGTCACAAGAGCATAGCATGAGTGGTTGTTAAAGATTTGATTTGTGGAAAACTGGTAAATTTGATGTGTATCCAATAGGAAATTTAAGTTGCGTGACAAAGTTAAACAAAAAAATCTTTATTTTTCTTGTTGTGGGTATGCCTCCAATCCGATGATTAAGGCGTGGTTTGTTTTGCTGATACGGTTAGTTGACCAATATTTACTGTTATAATATGAATTGACTGACACATTATCCTTGTCATATAAACTTATATCCGTTGAGGAAATCTTGGTCAAAGACTTCTTAAGAAGTAAAAAAAATGGCTTAATTTTGAACAATGGGAGTACTTACAGGACCTTAAAATTCTAAGGTGCCTATAAAATAGGAAGCCGGTCTTTCTATCTCACTCTCTCATTTTATAAACTGAATCTCATTTTCCTCTGTCATTCCTGGAACGACTCGGATTGGACTAGGCCAGCATTTTCTCGCTCCACCGGCGGCCCTATGCTTCTCCCTGCAGTTTCAGTTTTAGTTTTTTTTCTTAGGGCATCTCGACTAAAATGGACCGACATGATATGTTTTGGTCCACATGGCTGAGGTACGTTTTTCTTAATTTTTTCCCTTTTTTAAATTTTATGTTTAAGATTCGAAAATATTAAGATTCAAAAATAATAAGATACGAAAAGTGATAAATTTTCAAACTTGAAAAATGTTCAAATTTGAAAAAAATTCAAATTTAAATTGTCCATACTAAAAATGTCAATATCCAAGAAATATTTAAAAAATTAAAAATATAAACTTTCTAAAATATTAAAATTTAAAATATGTGTGTATTAAAAACTGTTCTAGATTAAATAATGTTCTGATTTTAGAAAAATAGTTTTTGAAAAAAGTTATACTAAACAAGATGAAAATTTAAAAACGCAAAAAAAAACAAAAAACCCAACAGAAACAAAAGAAAAATAGAGAAAAGGAAAACCAAAAAAAGGCAGCAATGGGCTGGCCGAGCTCCTAGCTTGGGCTGCGCGGGCGTCTGCTAACCGTTGACCGGATCAGTGTGTAGCACCTCCTATCTCTAGCGGCCTGACTCAAGTGGACCGAGACAATTCATTTTCGTTTGCATGGACATGATGACACCAAGAACCTAAGAGTATCTCTAGCTGCCTCCCCAGACCAGGTTCCTGGTAGCCTTTTTTTTTATCCCGACGGCGTTATTCGTTTCAGCTGCACCCGGCTCCTCGTTTTTCCTCGGAATAAGGCGTTAATCTATCCGGAGAGCCCAAACCATTCCCAGCTTCCTGAGGCCCGGTCGGGGACTCCGGAAGAAACAAAAACGCGCGAAACATCGAGCGGGCCCGCGGTGTCGACGACAGAAAGGGCAGCTCCCTCCATTTATTTCTTTCCCCTCCAAAATACGCCGCATAGAACCATTTTCCCCGCCGAATTTCGGAGGAGCTACTGCCATTCCCCCACAGTTTCAGATCCTCCTATTCCCTTCCACCACCATGCCGCCGAAGAAGATCGCCACCGACGGCGCCCCGAAGGCGAGGAAGCCGCGGCCGCCAAAAGAGAGGCCGCCGAGCTAGTCAAACGCAAGGTGGGCGGCGGATATGGAGCGGCGACGGAACGAAACTCGCGGCAGGGCGAAGAGGCAGAAGAAGCTCGTGTCGAAGAGGGCGGCGGTGGAAGAACATGCGAGGCTGGTCTCCATGAACTTTGGCCAGCCGCGCGTCGGCCAATTCCCGGCCATGGCCGACCCAAGGTACGATTTGCTCTCCTTCCACCTTCTCAGCGGCGTCACCGGCCATGTTCCAGGACACCTACGTCCCCGGCACGACGAGGTTACGCCGTCGCCGCCGGAGTACGCCGGTGCAATTTACGAGGGCATCTCGCCTGCCCTGCGCCGTGGGCTGCTTTCCTTCTCCAACCCCGGGATGCCGCCGCCGAATGACGGAGTGATGCACGAGATGAGCATGCTGGGCTCCATGGCCGCCGCGTCCAGCCCGGGTTTCTTCACACAAGAGGAGGCAAGGGCGGCGTAAGCCGTCGCGTCGCGGGGTGCTGTCACGATCAGAACAACGGGTTTAAAGACGGCACCCAAGACGTAGACAAAGAAGATGATGAGCAAGCCGACCTCGACCAGGACGTCGACGAAGAAGAAGCGCCTGAACCCACGGCGACGGTGAAGGGGAGGAAGAAAAGGAAGGACAACTCGCTGCCGGCCGAGCCTCGGATCAAATGGACGGGCAAAGAAGAGGAGTGCCTCGCCGAAGCTTGGAAGACCGTTTCCATGAACGGCATGACCGGCACCAATCAAAACTACAAGACGTATTGGCAGCGGGTCAAGTTGGCGTTCGACGAGCGCAAACTCGTCAATCCCTACTTCAACAAGATGGTGATGATACGCGGCGACAAGGCAATGGGCACCCATTGGGGGATCATACAGGCGGCGTGCAGCAAGTGGCACGGCATACAGGAGGAGATCGAAGCTCGCCCGGTGAGCGGCGCCGACTTTGAGGCCAAGGTATGCTCACTCGCCGTGTCTCGTCCGTCGATCTTGGATCACCGAGGTTTCAATTTGATTCGACGACCTATATGTGCAGGTGCGGCAAGCGTTCGACCTGTACAACGACGACACCGACGGGCAGACGTTCAGGTACCTAAACGTGTTCGCCCGCATCGAGGAGTGCGAGAAGTGGAAGGAGGTACGCAAGAACCTCGCGAAGAACAAGGACGAGCAGTACAACCCCGAGGCTCCAGCCCCTGCCGCGTCGGTGGGACGCCCCGAGCTCGGCAAGAAGAAGCTGAAAGAACTGAAGAAGGCGGGCCATCCAGGCGAAAGGTTGCATGCGTCCTTCGACAAGTGTTGGGCCGACGTGAGGGCGCACGCCGCTGGGAGGGATGACAAGTACGACGTGCGGTGGAAGGAGATGCTCGCCAACCAGCGCGTCCGGATCGCCTTGCTGAAGGGAACCTCCGCGGCGAAGAAGAGGAGCACCGACACGACGGCAAGATGGACGAGGAGACGAGGGCTTGGTACGGCGCCCATCGCCAAGACATCCTCCAACCTCTGTCGGCTGCTTCGACGTCCTCCCCTTCGACGTCCACTCCAGCCGCTGCGTCACCAGCGACCGACGATGCATCGCCGCCCGATGCCGCGCCAGACAAGGCACAGGAAGGGACCACTGATGAGCCTGTTATCGTGTAGTTTATGTTTCGATCGCCGAAATGTGGCTGATCCGATCGCCCAACTTTGGCGATGCTTTTGTTTAGCGGGAAGACGATTTTTTGAAACTATCGCCGCTGATGAACGAATGCGAGGGGTGCAGCTGGGAAAATGTTGCCCCCTGCCCTTTTTTAATCCAATCCAGTATTTGTTAAGTCTGGATTTTCGGCCGGGAGTTTCAAACGGCTGGAGATGCTCTAATCCAGCCGTCTGACACAAATGGACCGAGATGCATGCATTGATCCATTTCTGGCTGAAATTTAGCCAGCCCTAGTTCTAGGATTTTTACTTTAATTTTATGTATTTTTATGTGTTTTGCGTATCTAAAAAAGATGTTTCAATATGAAATATTTGAAGAAAAAAAATGCGAGTTGGCCCCCGACCCCATGGATTAGAGGTAATACTAGACTTACAGAAAGATTGGGTTACGGAAAAGTTACGGACGAACGTGGACTGCAATTTCCGTAAATTTTTTTGTGTGCGTAGCATTACTCGAGGTGAACACTGATCTTTTTTCTATCCATGCCTCCATGGGCAGATCAAACGAACTAAGAGAGACATATTTGATGTTCAAACTGGATCAGGTTACTAGACATGTTTGACGATGAAATTTAGTCTTGGACGATCCATACTCGCCAGCCTATTCAATAAAATTCTTCACATCGATTTGTTCAGCCTAAGTTGCCTGCGAAGCTGCAACTGCTGTACAAATTCTCAAAACAAAACAGAAAATGCAAAACGCTGTGCTGCTGTATTGATGTATCGCAGCAGAATCCACCTCCCGCTCGTACCTCGCTGCCGATCTGCTCCCCCGTTCCATCTGCAACAAAATCTCTTCGATTCGCAACACAGTGGCTTGCTATTTTTTTCCTTGATTTAACTTGACATGCCGCAACCTACTGTTCACGTTGCCAAGGCAAGATAAGGCCGAGAGATGTCGTATCTACCAAAGAGGCAAGATTGCAAGAACACTCGACATGGAATCGATCTACGTGTACAGTGGCCAACGCCATGTGGTGGCTCGTCCCAAGCAACGAGTGCCAGCGTTCTTGCTCGTGGCTGCTTTGCCTGACGGTCAGGCGTGCTTGCCTTTCAATCTGCACATGGCGTGCCGTGCCTTGCAGCAGCGAATTTACGAGCTCCGTGCATTGATTCATGCATGCAGTGGGACGCGATGACTGGAGGTCTCCATCAACTCCGGTCAGCTCGCATTTTCGTACTAGCTAGCAGCTAGCTAGATGCTGTCCTTTTGTTCATGGATTTGGACTGCAATTCATTTATTGGAAGAGTTTTCGGAGATCTCTGGTGCCATGTGACAACAGATAAGTCACAAGTGATAAGTCGACGACGTGGGCTTAGCCCAGTGGTTGGGGTCGCACTGGCGCAGACACGGTGATCTCAGGGCGGCGCGTTTTCGGCTTCTGCTGCGGAGGCTGGTCTGGTGTTTCTTCGGCGGTACTCCGTTGGCTTCAGGCGGTGCAGCCCTCTGCCCGTCGGCGGCTTCTAGAAGGTTGCTCAGCGGTTGTAGGTGGTGGTTTGTGCCGGTCCTTGTTGGGTGGACGCGAGGTCTTGGAATTCTTCGCTGGGCGAAAGCTCTGTCTTGGCGGCCGGCCAGGACCGACGACGGTGACGCCTGCGGGCGCCGCATACTTCTTAAAGGCGGCGTCGAAGCGGGTGTTTCTTGTTCTCCGTTCGGGCTCTCCGGGGGAAACCCTAGATCCCTCGCGAGATCGGGCGTCGGTGGCGCTTTTGCGTCGCTTTGCCTCTTGGGGCCACGCTTTGGATGTCCACCGGACAGAGGGTCTTGTGGAGTGTTTTGGTGGTTCGGTGGAGACGGGTTCGTCTTCGGCCAGGCGGGGCGCGGCCTTGGGGCCTGTGTGGTAGTTGGAGCGGTGGCTCCGGTCTTTCGCCTCCGCCTGTTGCGTTGAGGTGTGGTGTCGATCCGGCTGGTCGTCGACCCGTGTGGAGCGCAGCCTCGGGGCTGGCGTGTGGTGTCGCGTTGAGGTGTGGTGTCGACCTGGCTGGTCGTCGACCCGTGTGGAGCGCAGCCTCGGGGCTGGCGTGTGGTGTCGTGTTGTAACGGTTTTTCGGCCAGTTTTCCTCATAAACGGGCCAGCTCTTTTCTCCTATATCAAAAAGGCAAAGCTTTTGCCTCGTTTCAAAAAACAAGTGATAAGTCCTTGGAGGGTGTTTGGTACTGGTTGACTAGCAGGAATAGGAAATGGGAGATATGAGCTGTGGTCGTGTTGACACGGCATGTGCCGTATATATATACAAGTACACATATATGTATACATACACCGTCACAGAGACATTATAATCTATAAACACGGCAAGTTGAATATACCACATCTATCGAAAACAGATCTCAGTGTCTCGGTGCCTTGGTTTCACATCTGTTCAAACCATGAAATTCCCAAATGTGCAGAAAATACAGGCAGGCAGCCAGCCACATGCTAATAATGCAGCCTAGTACCTGTAACCTGTACTATGTAGTACGATGGCTTATATTCAGGTCATTTGTAGTTAACGGTTTCTGACGCAATGTTTCCGGCGAGAATGTAATCTAGTATATGATTAATTAGTTGCTTCTAGGTACAAGCAAAGTTGTGGAAAGATGGTGTGCGAAATCTTCCCACGCAAAGCAATCGAGCTCAGCCACAGTAGCCGCATGCATTTGCCATCTCTTCTGTCCAAGATTTCTGGCACATGGCTGTGTGCTCCACAAAATTCTTTTTCGGTGGCAATACAGGTTCCAGGAGTCAATTCTGCACAAGAATTACAATATTCCATTCTTCTTGCGTCCTTATTTATCCAAGACCCCACCTTCTGGAAGATTATTCCTGATTCTTCCACAAGTTTATGGAGAGACGTGTCTTGGCTCCCAAGCTCCAGTGCCGTTACTAGTTTAAAATATTTGAAATGGTATTTTGAAGTCAAAACTCACAAAATAGTAGCTCAAAAAATCACAAAATAGTAGCTCTAAAATCTTTTATGGACTAGCATAGCACATACAAGACATGTATATGTACTTTTACGATATATTTTTTCAGCATTTTTGAGACCTGAAAATAAATATTTGGATCATAAATGTAATCACTAGAGCTTGGCAGCTAATAGTGTTTTTCAAATTTCATCTTCGTATTCGAATTTGGAGGTAGAAACATATCTAATGCTGCTGTGCTACCGTGCTCCAAAGACAAGCTATCATAAAAAAACAAAAAAACAAAAACAAGAAGTAGAGTCGCTTGACAATGACATGGACATTTCATCACGGACGCCACAAAATTTCACGATTCTCATTGCAAAACACAGTAAAAATAAGAACTTCAGTCATGAGCACTTGCTGAAAAGGTAGTGGCGTGTCCATTTTAAATCTGGCACTATTTATGATTTGTTTCTCGGTGTATAAAAAATATCAAGTTTAGAGTGAGAATTTTACATGACAGTTGGTATGATACAGAGACATACAGGGCACCAATCAACTCAACTGTTTCACATTTTTTGACTTCCCTACTATGACTTGAGAGCACTGCGTATCCGTTGGTTCCGTTGCCGGAACATACATCGCCCAATAATCATTATTCAGAATTCTCAAGCTTTAAGTGGCCACCAAATGGTGCAGAGAGCACACTGTATGGGCGTGTATGCTAGCGATTCTGAATCCAATGGGGCATGCTTGGCTAGCCAAGTACACCAAACAGTAAACCATGACAGAGGTAGCTATGCAGCATAGATATACAGAGAACAAAACAGAGATAAAAGAGCACTGCATTGCATCTCCAGATCTTGGAACAAACAGATTCCATTTGCAGTACAACACTCGTCCATTTCACAAACATGAGGTTAACCATATGGCTTACATGGTTGCTGCCAAGACCTCAAAAATCCCTAGCAAAAGAAGGAAGATGCTCCATTGCAACTGCTGAACTACCAGAGCTAGATCTAGAGCTAGAGCTAGATGAGCACTGGAAAGAAGAAAGAAAACATAATACCACCGCTAATCCCCACAAGACAGCAGGTGCTAAAATTGCTGAGCTGGCGAAATCCCCGTCCTACCCTCAACCAACCCTGCAAGCCCTCCCTATGTACAGCATCCCACGCAGGGGCAGGTCGGTAAAAGCGCAGCAGCTGGCACTTGGCTCTGCTTTCATCACCGATTTGCTTTCAGGGGAAGAAGGGTGGTAGGCTAGTGGTGGTAGAACGGCGCGTCATCGTCGGCGTCGGAGAGGCCGAGGAGGAGGCAGCGGAAGTCGGCGACGGCGCAGGGGATGCGGAGCGCGCCCGGGTGGCCGTACCCGTACTCCTGCGCGGCGCGCCGGAGCAGCGCCGCGAAGGGCGGCCGGCCCAGCAGCTCGGCGCGCACGGCGAAGCGCTCCACTGGCCCGCCCTCCTCGCCGACGCACACCGGCACGTGCCCCTCCGGCACGCGCGCGCTGCTGCCGAGCCGCCGCGCGCCGAAGAAGGAGGACGAGGACGGTGAGCAAGCCGCGCCTGCGGAGGAGGACTTCGCCGCCGCCGCGTCGGAGCGGAGCGGCTGGTACGCGCCGGTGGCGGCGCATGCGTCGGCCGCAGCCACGCGGGAGAGCCGTCTGAGCAGGCGCTTCATGGTTCCGCTGTGCTTCGGTTGACGCCGGCGACACTTCTTGGAAATGGAGGTGGGGAGGCGGCGGTGGCCGGTTCTTGCTCTTGCTGAGGCGGAGGCGAGGTGGAACGCTTGAGAGCACACTATGGCGTTTGTACCGGGGTGGCCAAGGTGGCTCCTTATATAACGGAAGAGGTGGTGGGAGTTATGCGTTGCAGAATGCAGAGGTCTTTTACGCCATTATTTTTCATCGTTGGCATTCGCTAATTCTTTACTCGGAATGGAATACAATATTTATTTCGCGGCTGCTTGGGGTACACGACACTACTATACTCGGAATGGGATGCAGTGATTTGGCCGCGTTTTGTTCAAATTTGGCATACAATGAGCTAGCATAGCTGTGCAAGGGCAACCACTTATTGCAATGGTTTGAACCAAGCAGGTGCAACAAATAATGTGCAACTCAACATGCATCATGTGGCATCGTTTGTTGATCCTCGTGTTCTCATTTGCACTCGTTTTTTGTTCTTCTTTTCTAGTACATTACAGTTTTTTTCTTCTAAAGAGTGATGTTCCGCCTTAATTAGGATCGTGGCGAGCCACCTCCCTTTCCCATGATTTCGTGTTGCCTCCGAAGGTTTCTTCGACTGCTTTGCAACACAAACATAATTTTGCTCGTGCTGACCTAAGCTGCCATCCAATCTTTTGTCTAAGGGGTGGCTAATCCTAGCTTGATTGCCTCTGCAATAGACTATGTAATTGTTATTTTATGATTTTTGGATTGTGGCTTCTTATTAGTTTGTAGCTCCTTGTGAAATTTAAAAAGTACGGATGTGTTTTGTCCAATTGTAGAGGACATGTGTCTCCTACATGATGTAGATACACACTACACAGTTGTCTAAAAGTGTTTGCGGCTCTTGAGTCTTGAGCTATTGATCTCTTCATTTTAATATAGTTTCAAAAACCATATTTATATGTTTCAAGAAAATGTAGACATAGTCAGTGGTCTAATCAAGGATGGAAACCGCAATACAATATTTCTGTATTGTGGACTACACAAAAATAACCAAATCTAATAAAAATTGGAGATTTGGAAATATACATTCTCGGGTTTATATGTTTGTTATTCCTGTGTAGCTCAGAATACAAAGTATTTGAAATTGATTTCATTGACCACATGCAGATTTTTTTAAAGAAGTCGTAAATGTAATTTCGACAATTTTTAAACTACGGCATTACGATGTTTGGGAGCCAAAAATCTACACTTCACAATTGTCGAATGTTTCCTTATATCGGCGAAATATGGCCTAACAACTTAGTTTATAATTTAGAAACAACAAAATGAGCCAAAACAACAAAATGAGCCTTCTTTGAGTAGAATTGGAGCCACAATATTATGTTTTGTACAACAGAAATGATAAGGATCTGCACAAGTAAAAGGGTTTTGGGAGATGGGTCGGTGCGCATAGCCTAGCAGAGGGTTTTTTGTTTTGTTTATAATGCCAGCAGAGGGAATTGAATAGGGTGGTGAGGTACAAGTGCGGGTACAGTTGGAGTACCCGGAAGGTACAAGGGGCAAGAAGACGGTGGGGCGGGCCCGGCATGGCCTTAACCAGCACCCGGTTTAGCTCCGACCGATGGGATTCGCGCCGGGACCGCCCCTGCTTGGCTGGGCCGGGTCGGGCCTCTTCCGTAGTCCCGCTCGTACGGTAGGCTCGTGGAGTCTGAGGCGGAAAGCGAGGTTTTGCTGTCATCATGGAGCCCGCCTACTGACCTGGCACATGGAGGAGAGAGAAGAGCAAGCGATTAACTTTTTGTAGAGAGAGAGAGAATAACGGGATGTGTATTGAACTACTGATACTGGAGAGGGAATTGCACTCTCCACCAGGCTCATCTCAAACCGTTGCACATACCACCACATCGATAGAAATTTTGCACATTCCACCAGGTCTACATCTAATCCGTTGCAGTCCAGTCTAATACCATGTTGATAGCTAACCTAACAACAAAATTACAATGGGAAGCTGTTTTAGTTAAGTGCATGCCAAAAAAATTAGAAATGGTGTAGCAACCTAAGAGTGTAATTTAGGAGACAATAAATATTAACAGTGCACGATATATAAAATAGAATATGACCATAACAGTGGAGAAACTTAAAATGGAAGCAAAAGCTACATGTACCGCTTTCTTTTCAAACACTCGAAATTTGTATTTGAGAGTTTTAGAAAATATCTGAAATAAAATTCTAGAGTTAGCCATTGATGTATACTACGAACTTGTAAAATCTCAATACAAACTACTTCGTATTCTAAGACACACAAGAATGACAAAATCCGACAAATTTTATAGTGAATAGTGCACATTTCAACACTACAAAATTTGTCAGATTTTGTCATTTTTTTGCACTTTAGAATATAAAATAGTTCATATTGACAATTTACAAGTTCGTAGTGCACATCATTGGCTATAGAGGTGGGCTCTCAGGAGGACGGCGTCCGTCTCTTCGTCCTCGCGCTCCTCCTCGTCCATGACACGCCGACGTACATCATCTCGAAGGAGGAGCCGATGTCTCTTCCAAGGAGCCGCCGCACTGGCGGGATTATGATCCGCGAGGCGCCCTATCCATAGCCGCCTCACGGTCAAGTTTGCATGAAGCACGAGCCCGCGGACGCCTCCACCAGGTAGAGGTGGGAGAAGGAGGAGGACTGGAGGAGTACACTCCGTAGGTGGTGGTGATGCATAGCGCCAGCGACCCCGAGATGGAGCCGGGGCTTCTTCAAGCCCAAACAACTCGATGTACGACCGACGCGCTTGGGAGGCGCCGCTTTCTGTCGGCATTGCATGGTCGGCCAGCAAGTCAGGCAAACTCGTTGACCTCACGGCCAGCGAAGGAACCTAGTGCAGCCGACACGGTAGGAGCAGGCGCGGGCGGCAACTCAGCCATCAATGAGGAGGATGCAGCGGAGGAGGAGCCCGATATCGAGTAGTTCTGGTGCGTCAGCCCACACAGTAATTAGTTTAGGTGTTCAAATTTCACGTATTTCATTTAAACTTGTAAATTTAACGAAATTTCAATAAAATCGGGTGTTTCCAAAGTTTACGCCAGAGTCCAGACGTCGTTGGTAACACATGGCAGGGATACTCTAAGCATGAGCCGTTTCTCTTCGTGTTCTGCCTAAAGTGGACACAAGATTAAAAACAGGCTTACCTTTGTGGGACTGACTCGTCAGTTTAGCTATTAAAGGTGATAAAATGAGTATTTAGACTGGGTTGCAACTGATTAGATGTAGACCTGGTGGAGACCGCAAAAGTTTTGTCAATGTGGTGTTTTGCGCAACCAAATGAACAGAACCTGGTGGAAGCTGCAATTTCCTCCATACTGGAGCACAGAACTGTTGTCAATCCGTAGCCTTGGTCGGAATTGCCGTTTGCTTGATTCTCATTATTGTACTCCAAAGTTAAACACAATGTTATCGTTGGAGAAAAGCACCATGCATAATTCCAGTGTTCTCGGCCCTAAACATTAATCGCAGATTCATGCAAAATATAGTCTAAAACTTGTCTATGTTAATTAGGCCCAGGGAGAGGTATAGTACGTAGATGGACCTATTTTACCTTTCGTTTTCGTTTATGTTCCGACAGACACGTGGACGCAAAATACTTAGCCAAATGGAACGATCTAGACAGACAAATTGTCCGGCCCGAACCTATTTACAGACCATATTTGGATCCGGTTTGCATTAAGCGGAAATGACTATGTGTCCAGAGCATGGCCCATATGCAACGCCCTCTGGCCCTCTGCTCCCATGATCCCACCTAGCTCACGTTTCTCTCTCTCTCTCTTTCCTTGACACAACCACCTGCCTCACACGATGCCTCTCCTCTCCACCTCCGTCGCCCCGCTGGCCCGCGTGCTCCACCACCCACCGCCACGTGGTCCTCGGAGATGTCCAGCATCAAAGGCGCGTAGAGAAACGCGTTGATATAGCTCGCTCCCCGCTTAAGTTCCTCGTCAGTCTGTCGTGCGACGCCTTGCAGTTTCTCTCCTTTGCAACCATCTGCGTTATGCTCTGCCCGCAGCCGCATGCACTCCTAGGCCGACCACTTCCTCATCCTCTCCTACCTCTCTGACGTGCACCTAGACTCTGCCACCTTCATCGCCGACGCCATCTGCCTTCACATTTTTTTTGGCGTGCCCTACTGCTTCGCCTCCCAAAACCGAACACTCTTTGATGTCCGTTTGGGTCACCCGGGTGAAGATGTAATTAGACTATGGAGTAACTACTTCCTCCAGCCCTAAATACTGCTAGCATGTTAGGTATAGTACGTAGATGCATGTGACGTCACTAGGCTGCTAGGTTGTAGCTAGGCAGCACATGCAGGCGCGCACTAGCGCTACTTGTACCGGCCCCGGACACGCTCGTTACCCCAGCCATTGGAAACATTTTCACGTGGAGAGATCGATCAGCACGCACGCTGCCGATCCGGCATATCCGAACGACACTGTGCTCGTAATGGTGCCGGCCGCCGGCGCGCGAGTGAGTGGCCGAGCACGCCGATACGCACGCGTCTCGACAGCGATACTACAGCAGCAATACGCATGCATCGACACTGTTGTGGAGTGTGTGTTTTTTCCGGAAGCGGTGAGGCATGGCGTTAGGGCCGTTGCGAGATTCGACCTATCGCCTCCCATGTCGTCGTCTCTCGTCTGGTTTTTTGACGGTACGTGTCACGGCTTGGTGGACGAACTGATCGGCTGGAGAAGGCTATACCGATCATGTGATGGGTGAGGGTTACTCCGGTGCTCCCCCCTAAACTAAGTTGAAGGGTCATAGTTGATATTTTTTCCTATGTTGGATCCACCAAAATTCATGTCTAGCCCATGTATACTTATCTATATTGATACGATATGTATACGCCGCGCAAGGAAAAATATGAGATCACATAAGCAAGATCTTTATAGCATTTTTTTATTTCAGCACACGCACGTGACCGTAGATACGTATAAAACGAGGTACAACACAACGGCGGACCATACGGGTCTGTACATGGCTGTACGGACGGTGGACCTACACTCAAAATTACGATCGTGAGCCCTCTTACGAACATCTATGGAAAGATCTCCACCATTATTGTATTTTACGTGCCCATATTTTTTTTAGGGGAGGAGCACCGGAGCAGATGGCAGCGTAGGATCGATACGTATGTCAGTATGTGTCGCCGCGTGGGGATTTAGATTTGTCATAGAGGTCGCTACAGGTTATATGGGGGTCTCTAGGGGCTCGGTCAATTAAAAACAAAGAGAATGAAGTCTGTTTTCAGTAAAGTGAAGTCTTGAATCTCAGCTGCAAGCCTGCAACTCACCATTAGCATGGATCATAAATAAAATCTAACAGTTTAAAGTTATTTTTCGTAGTTGTAACCTCACTCCAAATTCAAAAAAAAAATTCAGTTATAACCTCACTTGCAACTAAAAAGTTTGTAGTTCCAACCCAACTAGCATGAAGCACAGTGCAAAATCCGACGTTGCAGGAGCAGCTGAGCACGAGTGGTTCGTAACTGAGAACTAGCAATTCAAATAACTATTCATGCATTTATGCATCCATTATCACTTTGGCGAGACATGTTAGATCGATCGTGCAGTTACTGTTCAGCGTTTAAAACATTTCCACATTCGGCACCCAATAGGGCCCCAATAGGTTTATTGGAGCATCGGTCACATTTTAGGCTCACAATGACACTCCTAATAAGCCAAATAAAACCGCCGACAAACCTATTTTGGTCTCTACGCACAAGGTGTTGGAAGGGCGCACTGACGACTCGCGCACGTTCGGATGTTGTCGGTGGGAGGACCGGCATGGCAATGACGTTCAACCTCTTTAATGACCAGGACAAGATTAGTCGCCCCGTTTAACGAAAGCATCGGTTCCCTCGAGCAGAGACGCCTCAGATAGCGTCGTCGTAAATGCCCACGCTAGCATCCTCTTATTTAACTTACCTTCTCGGCAGCCTCCGACAAATCACCTCCTAGCCCAAATGTCGTGTCGACTCTTCACCACCTATTCTATGTTGGGCCGCAATGGCCGAAAACCGTTGTCGTTGTAGCCCAAGCCTGACCAGCAGGACTTCCGTTCGGACAGCGACTCCAATGACTCTGAGTTCGTCGTGTGAGACGCGGAAGCCAAGGTCGCATAGGAAGATGCGCAGTCGGCGGCACAAGAGGAGTTGTCGGACCCAGAGTATGCGGCTATCTTGGCCTCCTTCAACACGGCACGAGACCAAATGAATAGGAAACCAACACGGCCTTCCTCTTGTGCTTCACCGAGATCTCCTGCAAGAAGGCACACCGACTGAGGAGATGGATCGCCTCCTCATAGCGGCCGAGTGGCGAAGGATCCTCGACCTCAACGCTTAGAGCGGTGGAGATGCTCTTAAAAGTGTGGACCCACTTTGTGGATCCTTTGCTTTCATATTAGGTAAGTGGTCAACTAATATGCAGCTTAATCGTACACGGCCATGCATGTGCTCACTGTACGCGTGCCAATCGACCCATGGTCTAGTTAGTCGACGTCGATCCCAGACGATCGGAAAAATTGAACGGGGAGACACCAATTTGGCACAAGGTACGACCGGTACGTACGGCTCAGTTTCGTTGGCACGTTTCTCCTTCCCATGCTAGCTGGGCAATGGCTAGTTCTATCGACCATGCACGTTAGGTTCGGTACTTGGGTGTACATGCCACGCACGCCGAGGCCTATTTTCCACGCAGGAGCACATGGCGTGCCTCAAAGTGAAATCAAGTTCCATTCAGAAAAAGAAAATGAATCAAGTACGTGGAGGACTGGAGGACGTTGATCGATCGAGGACAAATTGCACGTCCAATTTACACAACAGTTCAGTGCAGTGCTCCTTGTCGATGGTTCATGCGAGTTTGCAATGTGCAGGCAGCATGATGTACATAAAAATCGACGTGCCACGTGCATGCATGACTTCCTAGCCAGAGAGATCGGGCACTAATACTAACCTCACTCCGGTGACAAAATTGCAGTCTTAAGGGTTAGTACGCACCAAGATTATGCCTACCTAACTAGCTCATGACTTTGATTCTGTATTACTCCCTCCGTCACAAAAAAAAGATGTCGAAGATTTGTTTGAAATTGGAAATGACGTCTAGATATATCCAAATTTAGATAAATCCACGACGTTATTTTTTACGATGGAGTTACCCCTATATACTGCATGGATACACCGTGGGCAACCGTACTTCTAGTTTTTGGTTTCGAAATTACCAGTCGAATTACCGCCCGAGATTTTTCAAACGGATTTGTAAATTCATTTAACTCTTTTATCACAAATCTCTAAAATTTGAAGAAAATTTATAAGTAGCTGCAATTCATTCTGTTTCAGAAATACTGGCGGACAAAAAAAAAAACCCATTGCCAGTGATAAGAGGACAGGCCCAAATGGTCATACAAATCGGCCGGTTTCAACACTCAGGAGAAGACTTGCATGTACGTCCAGATCATAAGTGGGAAGCTCACTGATCAGTTGCCCCCGCAAGCATTTTGGCTGATTAATTGTTTCAAGCCGACCGCATGACCCTGCCTTCCTAAACTTTCTACATCTGCCTACTCTTCAAACGAACTGTCGACTTAAGGGCAGTTCATGCATCCACTTAGTACTAAATGGCGGTTGGCAGGAGTAGCTACTGGTAGAAGAAGTATCCCTGCGGCTTCCACATACTCCACCGTACTATATATTTTTTTTTTTTGACTTGTACTCCACCGTACTATACACCGTAGTACCGTACGCTTGACCGTACTGAAGCGGCACGACGACTAGAGGCTCTCACCCGAAGCTTTTGTCACACAGGTCAGAGGTCAGGTCACGGAGGGATCCCGGATCCACTCTTTGGCTACTTTGGTACCCGCAGCCTGTGGCAGGTGGGCCTGGACGCCTCTCTCGGCCGTCGGTAGCGTACACACCGCCCACAGGCTTCAGCTGCTCCGGACAGAGTGGCCACTCCTCCACTCTGCGGGGCCCACACGTGGACCCGCGTGACAGTGAGATAAAGACAAAGGAAACGCGCGCGGTTGGGGTAGCGACACGGTTACCGGTCTAGGACAACCTACGAGGTATAGGCCACTGCCATGCTACTTGTAGTAGCCTTCCTGGACGCCTGTCACGGGCGCACAAGATCGGAATGGAAAAGGAGGTGTCCATGATGCGTCCACGTGGTGTGCTCGTTTGGCATGCAAACATTGACATGGAAAATCTGAAATGTAAACCGGGCTATATGTAGAGGTAGAAAATATTGAAATCTATCCCTAGCATCAAACCCATTGAACATGTAGCTTTTTAGCATCAAACCCATTGACCATTTGTTCCTTTAGTTAAGGCAGTAAAAATGCAAGAAGCTTCTCGAAAAAATGTAGAGCGGGTATTTCGTGTGCTTCAATCACGGTGAGCTATTGTCATCATGCACAACATAATCATTCATGAAGACCTACATGATACTATTAACATCTATGATCAAGATTGGGAATTGGGGTTGAGTAGGTTGAGCAACAGTTTGGGCTAGGCTTGCATGTGCATCATACGCCGTGTGATCGAACAATTCCTGACCGCATTCAAGCTGTTTTGATTAAACATGTCTGGGTTCATGTGGGAAACCAATCTGACTAGTCGATTATCTTGTTTGGGAAACTATGCGGTTCTAAAATATTTTTATGTATGAACTCTATCTATTTTAATTTATTTTATTTATTACTCACATTTTGTTGTAAATATGATGGTCAAAATTATATTTAAAAGTACATCTGACCAGTATTAGCTAAAATGGCAACTAACTCTGTTGTGGTGCCGCCGTTGTAAATATGAGTACAGGTGATTATTACAGTTAAAGAAACAAACTGAACCTGCCAAACTCAGCATATATAAATGTTAAGTATGGCTGCGCTATCATCGTACAGTAGCTCCACTGGTCCGTACAACGACGATTGCTTAACAAATGGTGTTCCTTTCCAAAGAATTCGACAAATGGACTGCCGTTGGTTAACCTATTTCTTTCCACATGCGATTTGTCGTGGACGATGTATGTACAGTAAGATGGAAATCAGCACTAGTAGTTGGCCGTGTGGTTTTATGCAATTCAGTATTGGCCGTGACTACTACCGGAAGTGTACGGCCTAGTGTGATGTGTTCTCGATTAACGACCTAATTAAGCATATCACCCTGCAGTCGAGCCAAGAAACCTTCACGGGCTGGATGATTGAATGGGCACGGGAGAAAATACCCAGATATTTTCGTCCTAATTGGAGGTTTTGCTGTTGCTTTGTCTGACTCGTACGTGGTTTTTGTCATGGTATTGCACGTGCACGGGGCAAGCTCGTAGTGGAAGCAATTCTCCGCAAGGGACGCAACTTAGTACTCCCTCCATGGTTTAAAAAAGAACTTCTTACGGATGTATTCATAACTAAGATACGCCTATATAAATTCGAATCTAGAGGATTCCCATAACTAATTGGTCGCCCTCCTCGCGTCGCCCCCTCCTGGCGACCGAGGAGGCGAAACCCTAGCCCCGCGTCGCCGCCGCTCCCCTCCCCTCTCCCCCCTCCTTGTCGCCCCCAGAGACGCCGCTGAGCTCGTCTCACGTCGCCGGTGAAGGGGGCGGCGGGGATCTGAGCCCTCGCCCCCCGCGCGGTGTGTAGGTGGAGGATCTCCGCGCCGGGATCGACTTGACCGAGGCGGCGGCGCTGCAGTCTCCTCTTGCTCCGACGGCTGGCGGCCTGAGATAAGAGAGGTCTCTGCGGGTTTCTTCCTCGGTGGGGCTCCGGATTCCAGGGCGGCGGCCCTGGGCTGGTGGGCGGCGTCGACTCTCCGGCGGGGTGGCGCTCGCGTGGGTGCTGGCCGCCGGGCTCGACTGCGGGGGCAGCGGCTCGGTGGCAGGTGCTGGTCTGGCGTGCTGATCTCCCCGGCATCGCGCTCACCAGATCTGAAGGCCATATCTTTGCTGCTAGATCCGTGGTCGCATCGGTCGCCGGAGCTCGGCTGGGTGCGTCTCGGTGGGCTGTGGGGCGGGATCCTCCGGGAGAAATCCCTGGCCAGTGGCCACGACGGTGGTGACGCCTGCGGGCTTCACTCCCTCGCTAGAGGCGCCGTCGAGGTGGTTCCCCTCCCCCTACCAATCCCTTGTGCCCGAGAGAAAAGCCAATTCCCCATGGAATGGGCGGCGTCTATGCCTCCGGCGTGGTGCCCTTTTTGAAGGCCCCGCTTTGGGTGAAGGGGGTAGTGTGTTGTTGGTCCATCTTGGAGGCAGTGGCTAGCGTGTTTCTTTTGCAGCGTTCTTATCCAGTTCTCCAGCGAGGGCGCCTTCCTTTGAGCGGCTGTTCCTTCGTGGCACCGTCAGCTTGCATCAGGTCGGGCGAGTTCTCATGTCCGGCGGTGGTGTTGGTCTCGTGATGCCCTCGGCTATTATTGGTGGCCAATCCTGGCCTCTGCTCTTTGGTCTCAGTGTCCCTGTCTTCCGTTCGAGCTCTAGGGTGAGCGACTCTGGCCGGCGGTACGACGCCCTTCGATCCAGGGCGAGGGAGCAGGGGCTCCCTTCGGTTTCAGAGACGGAACATGGCCTTTGGCCATTTGATGTACGCGCAGGACGGCTCCTCCTCGACGACGAGCCCATTCCGGGTGTCAATTGCTGTCGCTCCAAGTGTAGGGCTTTGCCTTGGTGGCTGAGGACTCCGACGATCAAGCTACGTGTCGTGTTTCGGTGTGTGCTTGTGTGTGTTGGTGTCTTGTAAGCTATCCTATCAGCATCCTGTATTTCGGTGCCGTTCGTGGCATTATTAATTTAAAGCAGGGCTTAGGCCTTCTATTTAAAATTCGAATCTAGACAAATTTAAGAAGGGATGGAGTAGTATGATCACGGAGGATTGAGAAGATGAGCTCCACTCGATCGATTGGTCGAATGATAGAGACCGTTGTTAATATTCGTCTGGTCAAATGTATGAGCACATCTGCCTCCAATCATGCATGGTGTAAATTTGGAGCGTTGCACTCGCTCGCGTTAAAAGCGAACGCAATACTCCCTCCGTTTATAAAAAAAGATGTATGTGTATATTGAAGGATATCTAAACGCACGTCATCTTTTTATGAACATTGGCAGTACTAGCTTTGGAGTCAAGTAATAACTAATTAAGGGGGTTGTCACTTTGCCTTTGAGTAACTCATGGAAGACAAAACAGTTAGATTCGATGCTTAGCTGAGAAGATGCACCTGTCGTCGTAGCGTCAACAGGTGGCATATTAGTAGGTGTGATACAAATGCCTACGCATGGCACAACATTCTATTTTTTCTGCTTCTTCTTCATCGATGGATAAGTTTTGTCTTGTTTGTGCCGACATTGCCAGGGTTGTAGTAGGAGTATACAATTTTAGCTATGCATTCAGTTTCTTGGCTCTAACCAGCCTTAGACTGTCGGACTGTTGGAGGTGAGCGACATCCGCCGTGCTAAAATCGCGTCCATCCATCGGAGATGGTGTGCGAAGGCTACGTTGTCGTCAACTACAGTCTGATGCCATGGATGTGTGGAGCTCCGCCGCTCTGATGCTGAAGAAGACTCCAAGTCCTAATGGCGTAGATGAATTCCGGGCTAGCTTTAGTGTATTTTGTAGGAACTTTAAGTTCCTATTTTGCCCAAATTTGTATATTATGTCGGATGACCACGGAAGAACTCGCATTCCTAGTTTAAACATCTTGTGCCAAAAATCTGAAATCGCGTTTAGGATTGAGGATACAGGGTCTGTTCTGCCAATTCTATTTTGCTAGCGAAAGAGACCAATGCAGCTAATCCAATCCACGCGGGTTTAGGTTTCTAGATGGGGTGTCTGCTAGATTTGATCTTATCGGATTCTCCGATTCCGGCTGAGAACCTTGACCGGAATTCAAACAACTGTCCTCCCATGCAACCAGAATGCAAGAATTGGCCGTGACTAGAGAGAGTAACATAATCAGTGTGATGTGTGATCGATTAACGACGTAATTGGATGGACACGCTGCAATGAGGACAAGAGGACCTTCACGAGCTGGGCTGGATATTATTGGATGGACACAGGAGATAGTACTCCGTACGTACATGATAGTACCCAGATATTTGCGTCCCAATTAGCCACGCCCACCAGCGCTAATGAACGGTTTTGCGATCGCTTTCTCTCATAGTCCAAGCGTTTCCCTTCTTTCCCACGCAAGTGACGCAACGTACAACGGCAGAGAAGAAGATGAGCGCCGCTCGGTCGATTGGTCGGATAAGAGCGACCGCTGTTAATTCTTTATCAGGTCAAATCATGGACGATCACATCTGCTCCAATGACGCATGAACAGGTGAGCGTGTTACTATTTCTCATTCGATTGAGAACTAACTTCGTTCTCAGTCATATGGTGTTATTAAATCTCAGTAAGATACAAATCAAATGTTTTATGAATTGATTGAGCATGAAGCTTATTCTCAGCTAGCTGGTAACTATTACAGGGTGTTACTATTTCTCAGTCGACTGAGAACTAACATCGTTCTCAACCAGATAATGTCAGCAAATCTTATTTGCAAATCATGTTGCAACTCATAATTACCATGAATTACGATGTAAATCAAATGGTGTACCACTTGACTGAGCACGAAGTTAGCTAGCTCTAAATTTTTTTGGACTGTTGCACACGTTCGCGTACAAATGGGAAGTTAGTAGTAGCTTCGAAGTCAAGCGCTAGCCAATTAAGGGGTTGACTCTTTGACTTCGATGAGTAACTTATGGAAGACAAAACTATACATATGGCACTACATTCTCAAGCATAAGGTTTATATTATTTTTAGTAAATCAAACTATATCGAGTTTGACTAAGTTTTTACGAAAAGTCATTAACATATAAAATACAATATCAATATTAGTCGATAGATAAGGAAATATATTTTTATATGGTATGTACTACAAAATATCATATTTATTGATAGATTTTTCAAAAAATAGTCAACTTTATTTGGTTTGACTTTCAGAAAAAAAATATAAGATAGTAGGTTCGTAGTGCCAGCTGGTGGCGTATTAGCAGGTGGGATACAAATACCCACGCACGGCACACCATTCTGTTCACCTCTGCTTCTTCATCGATGGATAGGTTTTGTCTTGTTCGTGCCGACATGCCATTGCCACGATTGTAGTATACTAGTTTAGATACGCTTTCAGTTTCTTGCTCTAACCAGCCTTGGAGTGTTGGCTTATTACTCGATCGCATCGGGTAGACCTCATCCCCCATGGCCGGCGCCGAGAGAGGCAAAAGTTCCATCGATCAACCATACTCCGTATATACCAACGCATTTCATATATAAGGTACTTACGTACGCACGCACGTCGATCCGTCCGTATGCATCGCCCGTAGACCGTTTCCTCTCTGGCACGCTGACATGCATATCCCTGTTGGAGAATGACGTGCACTGACATGGCTGAATGTGTCAATGCAAATCTTTACAGCATGCACACACGGAAATTCAGTTAGCTAATTAGAAGTTAGCCTTATTAGAGTCCGAATGTTTGATTAACTGAACTTGGTCACCACTCACTGGTTTTTGTGCTGAGTTAATTACCCATCTGACCATCGACCTCGTCATATCATATTATCAGTGTCTTTTCTTCTTCCAGCTCTGAGCTCCATTCATGGGAACCGCCCGACATTTCTAGCATGGGATCTGCTGGATCCACGCAGCTAGCATACCAGCACGACCGACTCACTCAGAGATACTGCAACTACCAGTACGGATCACACAATCATTGGTTCGTTAACCCCAATAATCATGCAGCAGGTCGTTTGCTGCAGACGCGGGAATAGCTGGCTAAGTTTCTCCTGAATATCAACTACTCAATTAGTGATCCAAACTAACCTAAAACCTGCACAACACGGCAACCGCCCGCCCGTACGTAGCCGGTACGGTACGGTACAGTTGGGGCGTGGCTGCGCTGCACTGCACATGGCCCGGCTCCCAGGCGATCTGACCCTGAATCCTGATACGGGAAGGCATTGGCCTGGATGGATACGGTGAATCAGGATAGGGTCAGTATATCCCACTGCTAGCTAGCAGTTTAGCTGTACTTGACGGTGCTCTGCATTTTGATTCGATGTTAATGAGATTTCTCTTATCTTGGCAGAGCTTATCGTGTCGGGGGTTGGGAGAAGGCGAAAAATCATCCAGCCAACCGCACTCTACAGAATTCCTACAATTCCCACATAGTTAAATTCAGGCGGTTTACACAAAAATAACTTTTTGTGGGAAAAATATACGAAATGACCTTCCGACCAAACTATTTCACGCCTCCAACCTTTTTGTGTGTCATCCTTGCGAAGAGCGCCACACCTGTTTTTGTGGCGCCCGTGAGAGCGGCGCCACAAATTATCGGTTGGCAGGCTCGAGCCGCCACGTAAGATAGAATGTGTGGCGCCCTTGTGAAGAGAACCGCACAGAAGGGTGAAGGGCGCCACACAAAAGGGTTAGAACCGTTAAATAGTTTGGCCGGAGTGTCATTTCGTGCATTTCCAATAAACCGAGCATATGCATCAAGAGAAAAAAAAAGCCACTCTGGCACCCAGTTGTGTCCCCTGCAACTAAATTTATATAGAACAAAAATGAGCTAGACATCTCGTGCAACCAAACGACTATGTGTATTTTACTTTGAGTCGAATTCGAGCCCACCACATAATATTTTGTAACAGAACATGCTAACTTGCTAAGGATCCGAGCAAGGAAGAGACACATGAAGAAGGAATTGTGTATATGGAGAAATTTTGGTTTAATGCCAGCGGAGAGAATTGAATAGAGTGGTGAGGTACAAGTGCGGGTACGGTTTGGAGTACCCGGAAGGTACAAGGGGCAAGAAGCCGGTGGAGCGGGCCCGGCCTGGTCTTAATTAGCACCCGGTTTAGCTCCGACCGATGGGATTAGGGACCGCTCTCGCTCGGCCCGACCTGTTCCGTGGTCCTGCTCGTACGGTACGGACGCTCGTGGAGTCTGAGGCGGAAAGCGGGATAGTGCTGTCATCATGGAGCCCATCTACTGATCTGGCACACATGGAGGACACAGAGAAGAGCAAGCGATTAGGGCATCTCCAACGGAGCAATTCAAACGGACGCGTTGGGCCGTGGGCCGTCTAGGTGTCCGCGTGTCCGCGTTTGGGTCGCACGCTGCATCCAACGCGCGGACGCACCGCATATGTAATAAAAAAACATAAATGAAAATGAAAAAGGAAAACAACAAAAAATAAATTTAAACTAGTGGTTAATTAAACTTAGCCGTATTTTGGGCAATTTTTACACAAAAGAAATCCCTATATGGACTTTAATAAACTAAAAAAAAGCAAACCCTAGCCAGAGTTTGCGAGCACAATTGCCGCCGGCAGTACTACACCCAGTAGTATTCGTCGTCGTCGGCGTCGATGACGATGACGCCTCCCGGCGGCGACGCGCTGTTCCGGCTCGAAATGCTGGAGGGCGCCGGGGACTCCGGCCAGGGCGACCACTGCGCCCTTTTCCAGGCGGAGTGCGGGTTCGGCGGGCTCGCCGGCCTGCGCAGCCGTGCCCTCGGCGCGGACTCCTTCCGGAGCTGCTCCTCCGCTGCGTTTGGCCCATTTTATTTGCCGTGAATATTCCTTTTAGACCATAGGTTTTTTTTGTAGTCACGTCGTCAATTATAACGGGCTAGAGGGAGTACCATGTTTATTACTCTCTCCATATCGTTTTATTAGGCCTCATCATATTTTAAGAAATGACATACTATATGCCATAAAAGGTATCCCGTTGAAAACTAATCCAACTTTATAACTTTTGTGACATACATCTCATACTTTGTCAACATAATTAGTGTTATTTTCTTAAAATACGTGAAGGCCTAATATCTCGAGACGAAGGGAGTTATGCTACCGAGACGCATAGTACTAAGTCTGTTCCAGTAAATAAAGCATATATATTTTAAAATAATCGAACTATGATCGATCAAATACATAAAAACCCATCAGTTGAAACAGAGAGTAGGGCCCCGCTTGGCATCAAACTACTTATTGAAGTGTTCAGGGAATACTCGGTTTCCAAAAATCTAAAGTGGGTATTAACAACTTTAACATGTTTGGATCCGATAAATAGTAAAACTAAAGTATTCTCTAAAATTGTGTTTTTTCTTGAAGTATTGAATAAAGAGGTTTGGCCCTTATTTTTGTTGGAGATATGCCCAAAAGGCAATAATAAAAGTGGTTATTATATATCTTTATGTTTGTGATAAATGTTTATATACCATGCTATAATTGTATTAACCGAAACATTGATACATGTTGATATGTAAACAACAATGAGTCCCTAGTAAGCCTCTTAACTAGCTTGTTGATTAATAGATGATTAGTTTCATAATCATGAACATTGGATGTTATTAATAACAAGGTTATATCATTATATGAATGATGTAATGGACACACCCAATTAAGCGTAGCATAAGATCACGTTATTAAGTTATTTGCTATAAGCTTTTGATACATAGTTACCTAGTCCTTTCGACCATGAGATCATGTAAATCACTTATATCGGAAAGGTACTTTGATTACATCAAACACCACTGCGTAAATGGGTGGTTATATAGGTGGGATTAAGTATCCGGAAAGTATGAGTTAAGGCATATGGATCAACAGTGGGATTTGTCCATCCCGATGACGGATAGATATACTCTGGGCCCTCTCGGTGGAATGTCGTCTAATGTCTTGCAAGCATATTAATAAGTTCATAAGAGACCACATACCACGGTACGAGTAAAGAGTACTTGTCAGGAGACGAGGTTGAACAAGGTATAGAGTGATACCGATGATTGATGGCGTGTATTTCACACGTTCGTTGGTCAACCCCAAGAGGAAGGTATGATGCGCACAGCAGCAAGTTTTCCCTCGGAAAGAAACCAAGGATTATCGAACCAGGAGGAGCCAAGAAGCACGTTGAAGGTTGATGGCGGCGGGATGTAGTGCGGCGCAACACCGAGAGATTCCGGCGCCAACGTGGAACCCGCACAAGACAACCAAAGTACTTTGCCCCAACGAAACGAGTGAGGTTGTCAATCTCACCGGCTTGCTGTAACAAAGGATTAACCGTATTGTGTGGAAGATGATTGTTTGCGAGAGAAAATAGTAAAAACAAGTATTGCAGCAGATTTGTATTTCAAGTATTAAAAGAATGGACCGGGGTCCACAGTTCACTAGAGGTGTCTCTCCCATAAGATAAAAGCATGTTGGGTGAACAAATTACGGTCGGGCAATTGACAAATAGAGAGGGCATAACAATGCACATACATGACATGATAAGTATAGTGAGATTTAATTGGGCATTACGACAAAGTACATAGACCGCCATCCAACTGCATCTATGCCTAAAAAGTCCACCTTCGGGTTATCATCCGAACCCCTTCCAGTATTAAGTTGCAAAGCAACAGACAATTGCATTAAGTATGGTGCGTAATGTAATCAACAACTACATCCTCGGACATAGCGCCAATGTTTTATCCCTAGTGGCAACAAGCACAACACAACCTTAGAACTTTCTCGTCATCGTCCTGGGTGTCAATGCGGGCATGAACCCACTATCGAGCATAAATACTCCCTCTTGGAGTTAAAAGCAAAAACTTGGCCGAGCCTCTACTAGTAACGGAGAGCATGCAAGATCATAAACAACACATATGTAATAACTTGATAATTAACATGACATGGTATTCTCTATCCATCGGATCCCGACAAACACAACATAGAGTATTACGGATAGATGATCTTGATCATGTTAGGCAGCTCACAAGATCCAACAATGAAGCACAATGAGGAGAAGACAACCATCTAGCTACTGCTATGGACCCATAGTCCAGGGGTGAACTACTCACTCATCACTCCGGAGGCGACCATGGCGGTGTAGAGTCCTCCGGGAGATGAATCCCCTCTCCGGCAGGGTGCCGGAGGAGATCTCAAGAATCCCCCCAAAATGGGATCGGCGGCGGCGGCGTCTCAGTAAGGTTTTCCGTATCGTGGTTTTTCGCCTCAGGGGTTTCGCGACGGAGGCTTTAAGTAGGCGGAAGGGCAGAGTCGGGGGCCGACGAGGGGCCCACACCATAGGGCGGCGCGGGCCCCCCTTGGCCGCGCCGCCTTGTGGTGTCGCCACCTCGTGGCCCCACTTCGTATGTTCTTCGGTCTTCCGGAAGCTCCGTGGAAAAATAGGCCCCCGGGTCTTCGTTTCGTCCAATTCCGAGAATATTTCGTTACTAGGATTTCGAAACCAAAAACAGCGAGAAAACGAGAACCGGCACTTCGGCATCTTGTTAATAGGTTAGTTCCGGAAAATGCACGAATATGACATAAAGTGTGCATAAAACATGTAGGTATCATCAATAATATGGCATAGAACATAAGAAATTATCGATACGTCGGAGACGTATCAAGCATCCCCAAGCTTAGTTACTGCTCGTCCCGAGCGAGGTAAAACGATAACAAAGATAATTTCTGAAGTGATATGCCATCATAACCTTGATCATACTATTTGTAAACATATGTAGTGAATGCAGCGATCAAAACAATGGTAATGACATGAGTAAACAAGTGAATCATAAAGCAAAGACTTTTCATGAATAGTACTTCAAGACAAGTATTAATAAGTCTTGCATAAGAGTTAACTCATAAAGCAATAAATCAAAGTAAAGGTATTGAAGGAACACAAAGGAAGATTAAGTTTCAGCGGTTGCTTTCAACTTGTAACATGTATATCTCATGGATAATAGTCAACATAGAGTAATATAACAAGTACAATATGCAAGTATGTAGGAATCAATGCACAGTTCACACAAGTGTTTGCTTCTTCAGGTGGAGAGAGATAGGTGAACTGACTCAACATAAAAGTAAAGAGAATGGTCCTTCAAAGAGGAAAGCATCGATTGCTATATTTGTGCTAGAGCTTTTATTTTGAAAACATGAAACAATTTTGTCAACGGTAGTAATAAAGCATATGAGTTATGTACATTATATCTTACAAGTTGCAAGTCTCATGCATAGTATACTAATAGTGCCCGCACCTTGTCCTAATTAACTTGGACTACCGGATCTTTGCAATGCACATGTTTTGACCAAGTGTCACAATGGGGTACCTTCATGCCGCCTGTACAAAGGTCTAAGGAGAAAGCTCGCATTTTGGATTTCTCGCTTTTGATTATTCTCAACTTAGACATCCATACCGGGACAACATGGACAACGAGATAATGGACTCCTCTTTAATGCATAAGCATGTGGCAACAATTATTATTCTCATATGAGATTGAGGATATATGTCCAAACCGAAACTTCCACCATGAATCATGGCTTTAGTTAGCGGCCCAAAGTTCTTCTCTAACAATATGCATGCTCCAACCATGAAGGTGGTAGATCTCTCTTGCTTCGGACAAGACGGACATGCATAGCAACTCACATGATACCCAACAAAGAATAGTTGATGGCGTCCCCGAAACATGGTTATCGCACAACAAGCAACTTAATAAGAGATAAAGTGCATAAGTACATATTCAATACCACAATAGTTTTTAAGCTATTTGTCCCATGAGCTATATATTGCAAAGGTGAATGATGGAATTTTAAAGGTAGCACTCAAGCAATTTACTTTGGAATGGCGGATAAATACCATGTAGTAGGTAGGTATGGTGGACACAAATGGCATAGTGGTTGGCTCAAGTATTTTGGATGCATGAGAAGTATTCCCTCTCGATACAAGGTTTAGGCTAGCAAGGTTATTTGAAACAAACACAAGGATGAACGGTACAGCAAAACTCACATAAAAGACATATGGTAAACATTATAAGACTCCATACCGTCTTCCTTGTTGTTCAAAACTCAATACTAGATATTATCTAGACTCTAGAGAAACCAAATATGCAAACCAAATTAACAAGCTCTAAGTATTTCTTCATTAATAGGTGCAAAGCATATGATGCAAGAGCTTAAACATGAGCACAACAATTGCCAAGTATCAAATTATCCAAGACATTTTAGAGTTACTACATGTAGCATTTTCCAATTCCAACCAAATAACAATTTAACGAAGATGAAACTTCGCCATGAATACTATGAGTAGAGCCTAAGGACATATTTGTCCATATGCTACAGCGGAGCGTGTCTCTCTCCCATAAAGTGAATGCTAGGATCCATTTTATTCAAACAAAACAAAAAACAAAAACAAACCGACGCTCCAAGCAAAGTGCATAAGATGTGACGGAATAAAAATATAGTTTCGGGGGAGGAACCCGATAATGTTGTCGATGAAGAAGGGGATGCCTTGGGCATCCCCAAGATTAGACGCTTGAGTCTTCTTAGAATATGCAGGGGTGAATCACCGGGGCATCCCCAAGCTTAGAGCTTTCACTCTCCTTGATCATATTGCATCATACTCCTCTCTTGATCCTTGAAAACTTCCTCCACACCAAACTCGAAACAACTCATTAGAGGGTTAGTGCATAATAAAAATTCACATGTTCAGAGGTGACACAATCATTCTTAACACTTCTGGACATTGCATAAAGCTACTGGACATTGGTGGATCAAAGAAATTCATCCAACATAGCAAAAGAGACAATGCGAAATAAAAGACAGAATCTGTCAAAACAGAACAGTTCATAAAGATGGATTTTATTAGGCCACCAGACTTTCTCAAACGAAAATGCTCAAATTGAATGAAAGTTGCGTACATATCTAAGGATCATGCACGTAAATTGGCTTAATTTTCTGAGCTACCTACAGGGAGGTAGACCCAGATTCGTGACAGCAAAGAAATCTGGAACTGCGCGAGTAATCCAAATCTAGTACTTACTTTACTATCAAAGACTTTACTTGGCACAACAAAACATAAAACTAAGATAAGGAGAGGTTGCTACAGTAGTAAACAACTTCCAAGACACAAATATAAAACAAAAATACTGGAGTAAAAACATGGGTTGTCTCCCATAAGCGCTTTTCTTTAACGCCTTTCAGCTAGGCGCGAAAGTGTATCTCAAGTAACATCAAGAGACGAAGCATCAACATCATAATTTGTTCTAATAATAAAATCATAAGGTAACTTCATTCTCTTTCTAGGGAAGTGTTCCATACCTTTCTTGAGAGGAAATTGATATTTAATATTACCTTCCTTCATATCAATAGTAGCACCAACGGTTCGAAGAAAAGGTCTTCCCAATATAATGGGGCAAGATGCATTGCATTCAATATCCAAGACAACAAAATCAACGGGGACAAGGTTATTGTTAACCATAATATGAACATTATCAACTCTCCCCAAAGGTTTCTTTTTAGCATTATCAGCGAGATTAGCATCCAAATAACAAATTTTCAATGGTGGCAAGTCAAGCATATCATAGACTTTCTTAGGCATAACAGAAATACTTGCACCAAGATCACATAAAGCATTACAATCAAAATCTTTGACTCTCATTTTAATGATGGGCTCCCAACCATCTTCTAGCTTTCTAGGAATAGAAGTTTCAAGTTTTAGTTTCTCTTCTCTAGCTTTTATGAGAGCATTTGTAATATGTTTTGTGAAAGCCAAGTTTATAGCGCTAGCATTGGGACTCTTAGCAAGTTTTTGTAAGAACTTTATAACTTCAGAGATGTGGCAATCATCAAAATCTAAATCATTACAATCTAAAGCAATGGGATTATCATCCCCAAGGTTGGAAAAAATTTCAGCAGTTTTATCACAAGCAGTTTCAGCAGTTTTAGCAGTTTCAGGTAATTTTGCGTGCTTTGCACTAGGAGTAGAAACATTGCCAACACCAATTATTTTACCATTGATAGTAGGAGGTGCAGCAACATGTGAAGAATTAGCATTGCTAGTGGTGGTAATAGTCCAAACTTTAGCTACATTTTCCTTTTTAACTAGTTTTTCATTTTCTTCTCTATCCCACCTAGCACGCAGTTCAGCCATTAATCTTATATTCTCATTAATTCTAACTTGGATGGCATTTGCTGTAGTAACAATTTTATTTTCAATATCCCTATTAGGCATAACTTTCGATTTCAAAAGATCAACATCGGAGGCAAGACTATCAACTCTAGAAACAAGAATATCAATTTTATTGAGCTTTTCCTCAACAGATTTGTTAAAGGCAGTTTGTGTACTAATAAATTCTTTAAGCATGGCTTCAAGTCCAGGGGGTGTATTCCTATTATTGTTGTAAGAATTCCCATAAGAATTAGCATAACCGTTACCATTATTATAAGGATATGGCCTATAGTTATTACTAGAATTGTTCCGATAAGCATTGTTGTTGAAATTATTATTTTTAATGAAGTTTACATCAACATGTTCTTCTTGGGCAACCAATGAAGCTAATGGAACATGAAAGTATAGAGAAGGTAAACCTAGAGGGGGGGTGAATAGGTTTCTACAAATTTTAATTCTTTCTTTGCAATATTAGGCTTTGCGGAATATAAAGATGAGCCTAATGCAAACTAGGTGAAGCAACCTATATGAGGATACAACCATGGCTTCAAGTCCAGAGGTGTATTCCTATTATTGTTATAAAATTCCCATAGGAGTAAGCATAAGCATTACCATTATTATAAGGATATGGCCTATGAAGTTATTACTAGAATTGTTAAAGTCATAGCATTATTGTTGAAATTATTATTTTTAATGAAGTTTACATCAACATGTTCTTCTTGGGCAGCCAATGAAGCTAATGGAACATTATTAGGATCAACATTAGTCCTATCATTCGCAAGCATGAGACATAATAGCATCAACTTTATCATTCAAGGAAGAGGATTCTTCAACTGAATTTACCTTCTTACCTTGTGGAGCTCTTTCCGTGTGCCATTCGGAAGTAATTAACCATCATATTATCAAGAAGCTTTGTTGCTTCACCAAGAGTGATGGACATAAAGGTACCTCCAGCAGCTGAATCCAATAAATTCCGCGAAGAAAAATTTAGTCTGCATAGAAGGGTTTGGATGATCATCCAAGTAGTCGAGTCCATGGGTTGGGCAATTTTTAACCAGAGATTTCATTCTTTCCCAAGCTTGAGCAACATGTTCATTATCAATTGTTTAAAATTCATTATGCTACTCCTCAGAGATATAATTTTAGCGAGGATAATATCTGCTACCAATAAAGCATCCTTGCATTTAGTCCATGAATCGATACTATTCT